>NC_138769.1:645492479-645767479 GCF_965119305.1 Pelophylax lessonae
TTGCCATGACACTGCTCACAAACCATAAGTGACAGGGATAACAAACTTAGGGAGCAACGACAGGGTACCCAGGTACCCAGGACTACACCATATCCATTTTGTGGCTGGGCAGCTTGCCTAGGTAATCTATCATGTCATAGTCCTGGATCCCCTTAACATGCTCCCACATGGTTTCGGAGTAAGGCTATGTCAATGTGGCCAAAATTTACAATGGAGCTGGTGTATTTTCATGCATTGAGAAAAGAAAAAAGGGATTGCTTCACTTTAAGTACATTTTCAGTTTACATACATGCCCTGGTCCCATTGTGTACTTAAAGTGGGCTATGCCTGTATATAGATAGATTTGATTAGTTTCAACGTTTACACAAAATGAAACACAATTATCTGTGACAGATTGCTCTGACGCTTTGGAATCTGTCTAGATAAAGACAAATGTATTGACCCTTTTCATATATGCAAGATTAGAAACATTATATTCCCTAAATGCATAATGCCAAAAATTATTGCCTTACATACATCCATACACACTGCAAGCTCGGCACCGTTTGTCTTGTCTGACACTCTTAAGCCCCGTACACACGTACCGATGGTCGGCTTACAAATGTTCCTCTTTTCTCCCCGGGATGTCGGTGTCTGCTGAAAAGTGCAAAGACAGCACAAGGACAGCACAAGAATTTTGTCCGCCGACTGCAGAAGTGATGTCATGTAATGGTTAACTTTCCCTGTGTTTTCTATTTTCTGAGCATGCCCAGTCTTGCAAATCTGCGGTCTGTCGGCCGAATTGTGTACTGACAGGCGAACAATCGTCCGTTCTGGTGTCGGCATACAAATATTTTCATGTTTGCACGAAAGACTTTTGTCCGCGGATTGTGCGCAGACATCTGTCGGAGGCACCATACTAACACGCGTACAATCGGCAGATCCTTCGTCCACCGACGTTTGTATGCCGACGAT
Source organism: Pelophylax lessonae (assembly GCF_965119305.1). NCBI lineage: Eukaryota > Metazoa > Chordata > Amphibia > Anura > Ranidae > Pelophylax > Pelophylax lessonae. Next base: position 645,493,434 of record NC_138769.1, read on the forward strand.
CGGTACGTGTGTACGGGCCTTTACCATCATAAGCTGGATCTGCACACAGCAGCTAATTGGTTCACCTGAGATGGAATCAGTGATCCCAAAAATCTGGAATGGTCATGTCTTCAAAGGATTGCCTTGAACAAATCACCTCTAAAAGAAACACATGAGTGTATAATCACTTTTCTTAATGGATCACATTCCCAACACACCCATCTCACACTGCCATATGATAATGAATGGGGGTGTCCATTGCAAGTTAAATACACCCCCAGATCACATTGCTTTGTTAATTTACAGATCTAACTGGAATTTGATGGCACTGCTGTGAACCACTATGCCATCAAATTCTGCTGGGGACCTTTAAAAAGGATTATGTGTGATTGTGTGGATAATTATGCCACCTTAAATTCGCATCTCCCACATACCATGTGCAACTCTTGCAGGAATTGCGAATCAAGGATAATTCAGCACAGCATAATGAACAGACACATTGAGGAGTGTAGGAGCACACCGTCAGATTCCCCGATCACACTATGGGGTTTTAACTCCTCCATAATTTTGCCACTTTGGAAACCAAGTGCTTACTTTATGTATACTTTTTAGACGGAACTCCAATTTCTAATAGGGTGATATCATTGCATGAGATTTCCCCTCACTTCCTGTCTTAGTGTCACCAAGACAGGAAGTGAGGGGAATATCACTGTGGGGAAATAGCTTGCAATTGTTGCCTTATAATGTCCATAGTATATATAAAAGGAAAGAATTGCTGGCTATATCCCCACGGGAGATTCCCTCACTTCCTGTCCTGGTGACACCAAGACAGGAAGTGAGGGGAAATCTCATGCAATGATATAACACTGTTACATGTTCTAGTTATGTAGCAAACTTAAGAATATACAAAGCAAACATCTTTTTTTTTCCATTTTGGCAAAATCATGGATTAATTACAAAACTATCTTTGTTTGTCCCGTGGCTTGCAGGAAAAACATTTTGCCTTGATTCCACCATCAACACAGACAGGGGAAACCCTCCTGCGGAGCCATTGTGTTCACCCGGTGCTGCCCCTGCCAGGAAAACACAGTGATTATTGCTAGTGGCTACAAGAGATGCTAGCGATAAGTGTGTGTAAAATCTGACAGACTGGTTGTACGTTGTCCTCCAGGTGATCGAGCAATCCACTTGGGTACCTTCAGCCTGGCCATACATAGTTTAAATCTGCATCTCAAATGAAGCAATCCCATTTACATATAACACTCCATAAAGGAGAATTGAGGGGCTTATCAGGTCTGCGTCAAAAATTAACAGCCACACCCAATCAGACAGCTCATGTTAAAAGGGACCTGAAAAGCAATCTGCATGGCTTGCTTTTCCAAGCATTGGCTAGTTTAGTGAGCCTGGACTAATAACAGTCACTGTAATGCTACCCATACTGCTGTCCTTTTAACATGGTGACAAAAGTTGATACCTATGCTACATGTGTGTAAAGTTACTTGCACCCTGCTAAATGGACAGCAATAAGGTTGTAAATACAGTGACTGCCTGTCCCCCCCTGATGGTGGCCCTGGTTGTGTCATGAAAGGCCAATTGAGAAAATGGCTATATCATGTAGAGGAAATCACCAGTGTGGGGCAACCTATGTCATGGAGGTAGATTTGGACATCGATGTATATGTATCACCAGAAATGGAATTCTTTGTTCTACAATATCTCAAAGACGACCTAGCATGTTATTTGAAGACTGTACTATTTTGGACATACTTGGACTCAAACATACACTGCTCTTTCCACAGCTCCTCCTCCTCTGGGGGTATGATAGCATTAATATGCATCTTCACCAAAAGCACAAGATGATGTGTCGTGTCCGGATGAGGCTGCAGCGGAGATTTCAGTTCCAGGCTGATATGGTGGATCTGCAGCGGGCCTGGAGTGATGCCAAAAGGCGCTCACCCAGGCTCCTGCTAAAGGCTGTGGAGCAAATCTCCGGTAAGTAAAAATATACATTACATGTGACCAGATAGGTTACAATTTTTTGGGTAGGTGGACATGTGTTTAGCTATGCAACAACACTAATACCAACACACCCCCCCCCCCTCCCTCTCGCTCCTACCTTTCCTACCTCCATCAAGTGTCTCTTCACAACCTTTAATACTACTATGTACATTCGTATTTTTTATGTTTCTTTTTTTTCTTTTGCTTCTAGCCAAAGCGGACGGCCGGCACCCTCTTGTGCTTTTGGTGAAGAAGGGGAGGAGGAGGACGGCCACACTCCAATATGCCTTACGAGGCAGCGAGCCATTTGAGCAGCTGAAAATTGTGGATCGTAAGTAGAAAATAAAAATGGTAGAAATTTCAAATCTCTAATCACATTTTACAGAGCCCCCTTTACATCGGAGTCTCCAGACTTACTACACTGTAAGAGGGAAGTGTGAAGACTCTGATGTAAGGAGAGTTCTGGGAACCATTATTTGAGGGGGGAAGCTGTGGACTCTGGTGTAAAAGGGAACTCTGTGGTCCCCAAAACTCCCCCATAAATCTGAGCTTACAGAGACCCTCTTACACTTCCCTTCCTCAGTCCACCACAGTCAAGGGCACAACAAGTCCCACTGCAGAAGGCTATCTGCTTGGACTTGTAATGCTCTCTGTAGGGGAATGAGGAAATACTGCCTGCTATGCTAAGACTTGTAGTGCCCTCTGTTAGGGACTAAGGATTCCTCAGTCCTCAACATTCTAGGGCACTATAAGTCTCAGCATAGTGGGCTGTCATACCTCAGTCCCTCACAGCTCGGGTCAAAAACAACACAGTTAAACATCTAAAGGACAACTCCAAACAAAACTACCAATAATGGACAGAGTCCATATGCTCTATAATGTCAAATACCCGCTACCACTCACCTTCCACCTCCGGTGCTGTCATTGTGTAGGGCAAAGGGCTCCATCTACACCATGTTTGGCTTTCATGTCAGATAGGCAGGACTTGCTCAGCTCCACTCTCTTCCTTGGCAATTGACTCTGGCGTCATTGTGGATCTTTCCTCCTCTAGAAAACCCCCAGGGGCCCTCTCCTTGTCCCCCAGCCACCCAGGGCCTTCTTCTCCTCCTCCTCCACCAACCATTTTCAGACTCTTCCAACTTCCCTGGGGCTACTCAACCCCTTTGCATAGTGGACACAACAAATCTATGACCAGCCTGCAAAATATCAAGTCTGGGCCTGGTTACCTGTATGTTCCGGGTCCAGGGCGGAGCTCTCCTCCCAGAGCAACAACTGATGATAGCAGAGTGAGTTGACCGGCCAGTCACTTCCTACTGGTGCAGGTACACACCTACCGATTCCTCCACATCTTAGGATAACATGATCAGACGGCCAATCCCCAGTCAGAGAAGGAGGAGTAAGTGTCAGCGGACAACAGACACCTGGCAGACGCAGTGAAGGGACTGCAGCACACTGCTGCAACTTTTTGATCCGAGGATTGAAAGCAATCTTTTACTTGGGAGATTTCCCTGACTGCGCCCTTCGAAATTTTGGTGCTCCGCCACTGGCCGCAAGGCCCCTGTAGGTGCGAGGCCTTAGGCGCCCGCTTAATTTGCATGGTGCCCTCCTGTTTTAAAACATGGTCAATGCATCTCATTGGTGTAAGTGCACTTCTATGTTCTGAATTGTAGGGGCATTGAGTATGGTGCTAGCATGATGAGAGGTTACTGCCTATTTGTGTCCATAAATAATATATAATGTTTTTCTTTTATTTTAGAAACCAGTGATCAGGATGTGGAGGCTCAGCCTTCTCAGGCCCACTGTAAGTAATGTGGATGTGCTGGTGTGTTGTGTATTAGGTCGAACTTGGAGGAATGATTGTTTGTTTTGTTTTCTTTTGTGGTTAATGTAACTTCAGCAAGAGAGGAGCCTCAGGCAGGGCCAAGTCGCCTGGATCCGGGCCAGGAAGACATTGTTGCCCAAGAAGAGGCCAATTGGTCTGACTCGGATGAGGACCTGGGCTCTCCTCAAATGGGAAGTAAGTATTCTACATGTGTTTGTGTGTTCAATGTGTCCTGGGAAATCTAAGGGCTGTAATATCTATATTTTGCCATTGGGGTTATGTAGCAGCTGACATTGAGGATGTTAGTTGTGGAGGACTGGGGAAGAGGGGCCGCTGCTTACCCAGTCCAAAGTAACTACTACCTTCAATGTTTCCCAACTACTTTCTGTGTGCCTTTATCAAATAGCTTTGGTTCAAGGATTGTATTTGTGTCTTTGTGTTTCTAGGAGATACGACGCCATCCCCCCATGAAGGGACACCATCCCCCCATGTAGGGTCTCCCCCATCCTCCCCCACTCCAGGCTCCCCTGAACTAGTCTGTAAGTACCTAAAATTAGATTCTCACATGAATTGTGTGTGCTAGGATGATGTGTATCTAGGATAATCTAAGTTGGAGTCTAAGCAAGTGTAGTTTTGCTATATGTGACAGGAAGGTTGGTCATGAAACACTCTTGCTTAACCTTCATGTTTGAAAGGTGGTTTTGGGGAGCTTTACAGGACATGTTATCTTTTGTAAGTTATCTCAAGCCACCCTATTCTAAATTGGTGTTAGTTTCTCTACATTGGAAATGGTGTGCTTTGTACTTGTAAATTTTTTGTGGACATTGTAATTTAATCATGTCCTGATTTAGTCAACACTGAAAATGTGTGTTTGTCAATCTTTCATAAATACTCTTCCTCGGTAATGTACCACATTCCAGTTCACAATTTGTGTTCTTTTTGTGCAGTTTCTCCAGAGCCAGCCACGCCATCCACTTCAGGGGCCCAAAAAAAACCTGATGATGGTAAGTTGTGTGCTTTTCCAGTAATGTGTCTACTTAGTAAGTGGAGAAATGCTAACTGTGTATGTCCCCGCTCAGGCTTCAAGTTGTTCTAAAGGCAGCAGGTTCTTTATGTGAATGCATTCTATGCATTAGTATTCCAAGTGATAGGTGTGCATATTCCCCCTAAGACTTACTGGGACCATTTTTTTACGGTCCAAATTTTTGCACTAATACTTGTCTGGAACAGACTCCCCCTCCTCCTTAACTGAGGTGACAGCATGCCAATATTGCCTCCTGATGCTGTCACTCCTAATCATTGAGACCATCGGAAGGGAGGGGGGCAAGGCTGGCTCACAGCCTAGTGCCTGAACAGGCACAGGGTGCTTGGCTTCATCTCATGTGCCTCCATAGCAAGCTGCCTGCTGTGGGGTCAACCAACAGGAGGGAGGTGCCTAGAGGTGTGTACAGGGGCCATGTAAAAAGGAGGATTGTTATTTCTCTTGTCCCCAAAAACCTAGAGAGTGTAAGTCTAACCTGATTAGTTTTCCGCAGCCCTCCCAAAATGATATGTTTCCAACACTTAGAACAGGCAGGGCTGAGGCACAAAAAACATCAGAAAAACACAATCAGCACCAAAGCAGGGAGTACGTATCCTTAACGCTACAAGCTTCACCCAGTAGAATGACGCTTGCACTGTACAAATCTGCATCACCACCATATCAAAGTCTAAATCTAACTGTCAGGGAAATGTGGAGGGGTAATGAGTGGGTGTTTGAGCGTTTTCATGACTGCGTAACCTACAGTTAGCGTGATTCGATTTTTAGATACATTTTTTATTTTCTCTTAACACAGCTGGGATGGCGGAAAAACATAAAGGGGAGCAGACATATCTCCTCCGGCCAGAACTGGCCCTCCGAATTCCAAAGGGTAAGTCTCTACTATGTGTCAGGTTCAATCTATAGACAGTAAGAGGGAGAGAGAACGCTACACAAACTCCAATGGTGATAGAGATAAATGTGTGCACATGTATCGTGTTGACCAATTGAACCCAAAACACCTTACATTCTTCTAAATGATTGCTTGTGTTGACATGAAGAAAAGCCTTTTACTTAGCTTTGGTGGAACTGCTCCTAACATTCCAAGCCACCTTATGTAACCTTTTGAACAATTTGCTGTGAAAGTTTGAGTTCAAGGTTTACAACAGCAATTTAGCATATTTGCTTCAGAGTGTTGATAAAAGCCAACCAATAGACTCCTAAGCATATTTGTTGAGGCACATTAATTACAATCGTTGTTTGGATCATTTTGGCTAAAACTAATTGTTATGTCTTTTTCTACCCAGGGCACACCCACCTCACCTATGAGGACCTTTTGGAGTATGTGACATGGTGTATTGACCGAATTCTAGTTTTAGAAAACATTTCGGGGGTTGCTCCAGACCCAAAGGAGCCATTTGTGCAGAATGTCACCCCGTTAAAAAGATCCTAGTTTTTTTTAATTGGTTTTGTTATTGTACCCAGCAATGTGACATTTCTCCCTTAAAAAAAAAATTATAATTAAAAAAAAAAATAAATAAAAACCCTTTTTTTTGGGACCCAAAAAAAAATAAAAATAAAAAAAGCCTTGTTTTTGGCAACCAAAAAAAAAATATAAAAATTAAAAAAAAACCCTTTTTTTGGGACCCAAAAAAACTAAAAATAAAAAAAGCCTTGTTTTTGGCAACCAAAAAAAATATAAAAATTAAAAAAAAAACCCTTTTTTTGGGACCCAAAAAAATAAAAAATAAAAAAAGCCTTGTTTTTGGCAACCAAAAAAAATATAAAAATTAAAAAAAAACCTTTTTTTGGGACCCAAAAAAAATAAAAATAAAAAAGCCTTGTTTTTGGCAACCAAAAAAAATATAAAAATTAAAAAAAACCATTTTTTTGGGACCCAAAAAAAAATAAAAAAAGCCTTGTTTTTGGCAACCAAAAAAAATATAAAAATTAAAAAAAACCCTTTTTTTGGGACCCAAAAAAAAAATAAAAATAAAAAAAGCCTTGTTTTTGGCAACCAAAAAAAATATAAAAATTAAAAAAAAACCTTTTTTTGGGACCCAAAAAAAAAATAAAAATAAAAAAAGCCTTGTTTTTGGCAACCAAAAAAAATATAAAAATTAAAAAAAACCCTTTTTTTGGGACCCAAAAAAAAAATAAAAATAAAAAAAGCCTTGTTTTTGGCAACCAAAAAAAATATAAAAATTAAAAAAAACCCTTTTTTTGGGACCCAAAAAAAAATAAAAATAAAAAAAGCCTTGTTTTTGGCAACCAAAAAAAATATAAAAATTAAAAAAAAAACTTTTTTTGGGACCCAAAAAAAAATAAAAATAAAAAAAGCCTTGTTTTTGGCAACCAAAAAAAATATAAAAATTAAAAAAAACCCTTTTTTTGGGACCCAAAAAAAAATAAATAAAAAAAGCCTTGTTTTTGGCAACCAAAAAAAATATAAAAATTAAAAAAACCCTTTTTTTGGGACCCAAAAAAAAAATAAAAATAAAAAAAAGCCTTGTTGTTTTTGGCAACCAAAAATGTTTGCAAAAAAGCCTTGTTGTTTTTGGTAACAAACAAAACCAAAAATGTTTACAAAAAAGCCTTGTTGTTTTTGGTAACAAACAAAACCAAAAATGTTTACAAAAAAGCCTTGTTGTTTTTGGTAACAAACAAAACCAAAAATGTTTACAAAAAAGCCTTGTTGTTTTTGGTAACAAACAAAACCAAAAATGTTTACAAAAAAGCCTTGTTGTTTTTGGTAACAAACAAAACCAAAAATGTTTACAAAAAAGACTTGTTGTTTTTGGCAACGGAAAAAACCAAAAATGTTTACAAAAAAGACTTGTTTTAGTGAAAACCTAAAAAAAATTTTTAAACACATAAAAAATGTTTATCTAAATAAAATTAAAGTATGTTGCTCTTTGCAACACAAATGTTACATTGGCAATTTAGTTCATTCTATTATATATTGTAATATATTTTTTGTACGCTACAGTTGGTAGACACCCACATGTGTTATTAAAACATTTATTTTATTACCCAAGTTTTCTTTTTGGTGTACACATCGAATGTCTTTTGTGTTGTATTTGTTTAGTCGAGTGGTGTGGTCTGTAATTGTTAGTATGTTGGCTTTGGTTTATGTTAGCCTTGAGACTTGTTTTGAAGCTACATTTGAAGGGAGACCTTTTCTTGGGTCGTTATGTGAACATTGAGTTATCTAAATTTACATGAAATCATATGTTTGGAGATCGAGAAGCACGTGTGTATAAATGCCTACATTAACCAGGGCCATTACTTGGCCACCAACACTCCTAAAAAACCAAAGAGCAAACACAAACTAATCATTTTGCATAAAATTTTATTTCATCCCCAAAAAAAGCACTATAATAAATCATATTGTGCCACCCTCAAATTAAACAAAAAAATGGCCCAACAAATTGGCCAATGTAACAATCATTAACAAAACTAAACCAAATTAAACAAAAAAACAAAAAATTAAGTTGGTGGTGGTGCCTGAAGCAGTGTGGTGAGCACTGTTAAGGTTCCTGCCATCAAATGGTGGGCCAATAGTTCCATCTGGTCTGGGGTTAGCTGTAGAGTTGTGGTCAAGTGGCCCATTAGGATCATATCTTGTGTCTGAGGCTGCTGATGATGCAGGGTGTTGAACCTTGGAAATGTCCCAGACAGAAGATGTTGTGCCAATAGTCTCATCTGCTCTGGGGTCAGCCTAAGAATTTGGGCAACGTGTGCCATTAACATGAGATGGGATAGTTGCTGCTCCGAGGCTATTTGATGCTGCTGGTGGTGCAAGGGTTGTGAAGATGTGTGGGGAGTGGTGGTTGATTGGTTGTTGTGGTCCACGGTGCGGGGGCAAACGACATGTCGCATTGGTGACAAAAAAGAAGAACGGCCTGGGGAGGAGTGAAGTGATAAAGGTGTGGAGGGAATGTAGTCAGGTGGAAGGGGTACTGTGGAACCAGTGCGCATTGAGGTTGTGCAGGAGGATTGCTCATTGAGGGGTGTGGGAGTCCGAACGGAGTGTGAAGTGCTAGGAGTGGCTACAGGAGGAATTGTCCCATCCCCAGCTGCCTGACAAGTGGCCAACACTGGCATTACCCTCCCACTACCACAACCTGCAGTGGCAGGTGAGTGAGATGTTTGGGAGGGCTCTGCCAATGGGGCATCTTCAGATCCAAACAGGCATTGGCGTGTGGCCAGCACCTGAGTGTCAACACTTTGCCGATCCCGTTGATGCTGGTCTGCTAAACTTACCAAGCTGTTACGCATATCATGTTGAACCTGTACCATATCCTGTTGAACCTGTACCATTGTTGCTACAGATTCCTGTATGAGCCCGAGAAGACGTACTGCCTCAGTAGATTGCTGAGTACGCCTCCTTAACTCATTTTGGATCCGATACTCATCAAGCAGCCTCTCGGCTACATCCAGCATAGATGGACGAAGTTGGGTAGGTGACAATCCCTCTGCATCTAAGGCTACCTGAAAGCAGAATAAATAGACCAAATCATTATCAAACATCATGACTAAATATTTCAGATTAGTTTGACAACTTAACACCCCAAGCAGAACGTTGAAAAGTTTGATGTGCTTCTAATGAGTACTTGTTCATTGTAAGATTATCCAAGCTAGCAACACTTCTGATAATGGGTACATATTATATTGGTAGGACTAATATGACAAAGGCAAAAAAGATTCAACATGTAGGTGTTCCCAATTAACCCTGGTGTGGTAGGTTGTTTATGCTTTTGGTAAATCTGTTACTACACCAATGACTTTATACATCTACGTATGTTGTCTAAAATCTTGCCATCAATCGGCTACAGGACAACCCAACCAAACGATACCCATGAATTTGGACCTGGAAAATCAAAGACTGGCCGGACTTTAAAGGTCCTGGATGTTTTTGGAACATTAGTGGCACACCAAATTATAACATAATTCCCTGATGTTCAAGATAGAACTCTTGTTGTGCTGGTGCATCGTCAGAATGTCATAGCACTAATTTAACACACACAATGTAAGCCACATCTAGTCCAAAATCAATGCTACCATTGAAATGTTACATGTGCACCTTGTTCCCTTATATCACATACCACAGCACTGGATGCAGAATCGTCGCCAGCTCCTGATACAACTCCAGCTGCAACGTCAAGAGGGGCCTGATGTTCTTTTAAAAACAAAAAAAAAAAACATGTTTAGTACATAACCTTAGTCAGTAATGATTATGGCCAGATTGCCCTCCTAGCTTCATGAATGAAGCATTGAGGCCAAACATTCAAAAGTGCTTTCCTGGGCTCATAGGACACTTGCTAAACCCTCCCAAAGGTTAAGAAGGCTTGGTCTGCCTACTAATGACGGCACCCATTAATGCTGTCAACTGTGTTTTGCAGGGTAAACATCTAAAAGGCAACACTCTTTCATAAGAAAAAACATGTGTGTTAATGGGGTTAATAAGATTCCAAAAAACATTATTTGGCTAGACATACCAACACCTTCCTCCAGGCCTAGCTGCACTGGGTGTGTTCCCTGCTGCGGATCTTCTGTAAAGGACATAGCAATATGAGCTATCTTGGAAAAAAAAAACATCTACATTGTTTGGCACAGTATGATATTGGACCTACCAGGAGGAGGGTCAGCACTGATGTCAACACCTGTGAGTCCGTCTGGTTCGCCAAGCTGCATGGGCTGTGGAGGGGCTGAGATCCGTGCTACAGATGAACAAATTGCAGGTTGGGGAAAACAAAAAAAGGACAATTGGAAGGGCAAGTATCACATTCTATTAATGTCACACATAGGATAGTAGTTAATCTTTTCAAAACAACTCACACAATTGACATCCAAGATAATATCCTACCTCGGTGCAAAGCATCCGAATCTAAGACCTCTCTGGTAAAGATGGTATCAGGTCCTATGATGTTCAAGAAAGGTAATTGATAATCCCAGAGAGAACTTCGTGCACGTTCATCCAGCCGACCTTGTCGGTCATAAAGACCCTCCGCAGCCCATGCAATTAGCTTCTTCCGAACGGACCCACAGATGTCGTTGACCTTCTTCCGCACACTGTCACGGTGGCGAGGTGCTTCACCCAGTGCATTTACAGCATCCCGGATTTCATCCCACAATCTGTTCTTCTCTGTTACTGAGTAAGACGCGGCCCTGGTCCCATGTATCGCCTGATATCTGGCCATATAGGCGTGGACCAGGGCACAGCACTGATTGTGGGTGAAACGGGGAAGCCGGGATAATGTGGACAAGCTGACTCTGGTGGACGGACCCGCTCCAGGACTACTGTCAGAAGAGCCAGCTTGTCCACTTGGTGTGTTACCACCTCCCCCGGCTTCCTCCTCCGGGATGGGGATGGTGGACTCCCTCATGGATACAGCTGGAGCCTCCCTCACACCAGAGCCAGACGATCTGCCCACCCTGCCCCCCCTGCCCCCCCTGGCCACCCTGGCCACCCTGGCCTCCCTGGCCACCCTGCCCCTTCTCATCCTTCCAGTGGGTGGGGCCATGGGAGCACGAGGTGGGCAGAGAATCTGGCTGTCCAGCAGCAGCAAAGAGCCCCAAACTCCTAAATCTGAAATGACAAAAGAGAAAACAGAAAAAACAGGATTTGCAGATTGCTCTTCATATACAGTATAATTAGTGAACAGTTACAGAACACACTTACCTAATGGCACAAACAGACTTGGTGGTGGTGGTGGTGGTGGTGGTAGTAGTGGGCAAAGAGCAGAAGAGGCTGCAAAGAAATGGAAAAAAAAAACACATAAGAAAACGCATATGGGTACAAATCACACGAGGTCCTCCAAACACTTACCTAATGGCACAAACACGGTGGTGGTGGTGGTGGTGGCAAAAAAAGCAGAAGAGGCTGCAAAGAAATGGAAAAAAAAAAACACATAAGAAAACGCATATGGGTACAAATCACACAAGGCCCTCCAAACACTTACCTAATGGCACAAACACGGTGGTGGTGGTGGTGGTGGCAAAAAAAGCAGAAGAGGCTGCAAAGAAATGGAAAAAAAAAAAAACACATAAGAAAACGCATATGGGTACAAATCACACGAGGCCCTCCAAACACTTACCTAATGGCACAAACACGGTGGTGGTGGTGGTGGTGGCAAAGAGCAGAAGAGGCTGCAAAGAAATGGAAAAAAAAAACACATAAGAAAACGCATATGGGTACAAATCACACAAGGCCCTCCAAACACTTACCTAATGGCACAAACACGGTGGTGGTGGTGGTGGTGGTGGTGGCAAAGAGCAGAAGAGGCTGCAAAGAAATGGAAAAAAAAAACACATAAGAAAATGCATATGGGTACAAATCACACGAGGCCCTCCAAACACTTACCTAATGGCACAAACACGGTGGTGGTGGTGGTGGTGGCAAAAAAAGCAGAAGAGGCTGCAAAGAAATGGAAAAAAAAAAACACATAAGAAAACGCATATGGGTACAAATCACACGAGGCCCTCCAAACACTTACCTAATGGCACAAACACGGTGGTGGTGGTGGTGGTGGCAAAGAGCAGAAGAGGCTGCAAAGAAATGGAAAAAAAAAACACATAAGAAAACGCATATGGGTACAAATCACACGAGGCCCTCCAAACACTTACCTAATGGCACAAACACGGTGGTGGTGGTGGTGGTGGCAAAGAGCAGAAGAGGCTGCAAAGAAATGGAAAAAAAAAACCACATAAGAAAACGCATATGGGTACAAATCACACGAGGCCCTCCAAACACTTACCTAATGGCACAAACAGACTTGGTGGAGGGGGGGTGGTGTAATCCTTTATAGGCAAAAGGAGGCTGCAAACATTAAACATACATGAGAAATCGCATGACCTACATACGTGCACATAATAAATTACAGTTATCAGGAAAGCAAAAATGGTGTCTTTGGAAGCTGGGAAGGTAAGGGGGCAGGTTTAGATGCCAAATCTAGACTGCACACCTTTAACAAACATGAGAAAACACATGTCCAAACCACATGCACATGGGGCCAACTGCCAATGATTAAAAGACACTTGAGGGGTTCCCAAGCTATTGTGGGTTGGAGGGGATTCACCATAGACAACTTAAGCACACCCAAGATAAGTACAAATTCTCTCCTTCCTTTTTTTTGGGAGAGAGAGATACAATTGTCTTACCTCCAGATAATGTAGGTTGTGGGTCACAGGGTCTTGCTAGCACATAAGAAACATCGATCTATAACATCCAGCAGCCATATTGGCCATGTGCTCCTTTTATAGCTGGCTCACAGGTGTGATAATTAGCGGCCGTTTCTATATATATCTGCGCATTCGCGAATTTGCGCGTTCAAAATGGAGGACGATATCCCAGACGCATTAGATGGTGCAATGCTGGCATTTATCGGTGCCTTGTTTGAGGAGGCCCTAGCACAGGAGGCAGCAGAAGGTGGGGAAGCTGCAGCAGAAGGTGGGGAAGCTGCAGCAGCAGCAGCAGCACCTCCAGCAGCAGCACCTCCAGCAGCAGCACCTCCAGTCCGTGTGCCCTTACCTCGCCAGCCACGCATTTTTGCTCCAAGGATCTATTTGGACAAGCTGCGGGATTCTGATGTCAGGAGGAAGTTCCGGCTCGAGCGAGGAACTATTCTACACCTCTACCAGCTCATAGCAGACAAAATTGACCGGGACACACAGCGCGGCCATGCAGTGCCCGGCATGGCCAGATTGCTGGCCACTTTGTATATTTTAGGGCGTGGCAGCTTCCAAGCCACTTCGGGAAGTATCATGGGCATTAGCCAGCCCACAGTTTCAAGGGTGTTCATGTTGGTCATTAATGCCATAGTCGATATAGTGCCCAATTTTATCCACTGGCCACAGAATGAAAATGAGTGGAATGAAGTCAAGTTGGGTTTCTACCTGCGGGCACACATGCCGCAAATCCTAGGGGCAATCGATGGCACCCACATAGCCATTAGGCCACCAAGGAGCCACGAAAGTGAGTACCGGAACCGCAAGCAGTACCACTCCGTGAACGTCCAATTAGTGTGTGACGCCAAACAGCGCATCATGAGTGTCAACACTGGTCACCCAGGGTCGTGCCATGATTCCAGTATGTTAAGAACCAGTACTCTGTACGAGGTGTTTGAAAGTGGACAAATGCCCCAAGGGTGGCTTATTGGTAAAGTATTTTGTCTTAACAACATAAACTGTAAGATTACATAGACATAGGAATAAGCTACATCGGTGTACACCCTGATTTAAGGAAAGCCTACCTAAAATGGATGTGTTAGGAGTTGTCAGGCTGTTCACACACAACCAGATCAGCAGCTTAGCAGCTCACAAAAGAAAGATTTGCAAAGTTGTCTTTGAGTCCAATGAAGGTGGTTAACCAATGTGTAAATGGTGTCCTCTAGCCACCCAAAGAAAACCTACAAATGATTCCAATGGTATTGCCATATCCCCAAAGTACTTTGCATAAGTGAGTCAATATTGGTTTCCTCACTCTAGTTGCAGATATATTCCAGAAGTAAGACCTAGGCTAATGTAATAGGAACAAAATAGGGGCCAAGTTGGAACTTGCAAGAGAAACCCACCACTTTGTGTGTCCTTTTTCCCATTTGTATTAGTGATTTAGGCAGTTAGACAGAGTTGAGATGTTTCATATGAGTTTTTGCAAACAGACGAGCAGGTTGTTTAGTAAAATGCCTAATTGTCTCCCATTTTGAGGAGTCATCTAAAGTCACATGATAGGAAGAACTAATGTATATTTTTCTTATTTTTCAGGGGATGCTGGTTACCCGCAGCTGACGTGGCTGATGGCTCCAATCAGGTACCCCCAGGGCCCAGCAGAGAGGAATTACAACAGGGCCTTGCGGAGAAGCCGGAGTATCATTGAGTTGACCATAGGTCTTCTCAAATCCCGGTTTCTCTGCTTGGCCCGGCCTGGGGGTGAACTCCTGTACTCTCCTACAAAGGCTTCCAAGATCATCCTGGCGTGCTGCGTGTTGCACAACATGTGCGTTGCCCGGGATGAATCTTGGGAGCTGACGGAGGAGAGGGAGCCAGAGGTCCGTCAGCCGGCGGCCCCCAGGCGGCGGAGCACCGCTGCAGGTATGGCCACCCGGAATACCCTGGTTGCTAGCCACTTTACATGTAAGTAATGTAACCAGTCAAGATAGGGCATGTGTATTAATTAGCTAGTTAGCTGAGGTGCCACTCACAGGGAGACAGAGGGTCATTATCATCTGCCAATGACACTTGCCATTGTAGATAAAGTGTAGTCAACATTGGTAAAATTGTGTTACTTGAGCAAAAACATGCACCTCTAACCATAAACATGTTGGTATTGTGAATAGTGTAAAGGGCTGAGAAGAGCTGGCAGGTGTTTATTTGTGTCTATGCCACCTGTGTAGTTATTGATAACATGAACGGCTGCTTGGTATCTTATGGTGTTGTAATTTTCCAGAACGTCAACATCTTGGAATCATGGCACGTACCATGGGAAGCCTGTGGTGATGGGCTGTCTGGCGTCACAGGTGTGTATTCAAATGTTTACATTAATGATTTCTGGTTTGTGTAAGTTGGCATAAAATGTGTTATTTCACTCGTGATGTCGAAATTAAATGAAGTTCAGAATGAAGCACACAGGCATTAAGATGTGATTTTCATAATGAAATGTCTTATCCTTTGTTTTATTTTTCCAGGAGTGGTACTGCTTGCGGGTGTAGGTGGTAGAAACCCACCTTGATGGACTCCACTCATCTTCTTTTGTGGTCAGTGGATATTTGGTAAGGCACATGGCCAATGACCAACATGAACACCCTGGAACTTCGAAAGTGGCTTGGAAGCTGACCAGCAACCTTGCCATGCCTGT
This sequence comes from Pelophylax lessonae, assembly GCF_965119305.1. NCBI lineage: Eukaryota > Metazoa > Chordata > Amphibia > Anura > Ranidae > Pelophylax > Pelophylax lessonae. The sequence goes on from NC_138769.1 coordinate 645,509,105, forward strand.
CCCCTATGAGCTGGTAGAGGTGCAGAATGGATTCTGAACTCTGCCTGAAGTTGTGGAAGACATCAGAATCCCATAGCCATGGAGCAAAGATCGTGGTCTGGCGCTGTAAAGGCACACGGACTGGAGAGTGACAATATTATTTTGCTGCATCCCTCCTTCTGCTGTCATTCTCAAATAAATAAAGACTTTAGAATTGAACATGTGTTTTTTTGTTTTGTGTGGGTGCCTACAGACAAAAGGGCCATCCACACTGTAAGATTTAGAGAAGACTTTATCCTTCAGATTGACATTTTCTATGTAGTGCAAGGGCCTGCCTGATTGCATCCAAATTGAAAGTGTTGAGGTTTGAGCTTATATTATATGGTTTGGTTAAGTCTACAGGAAAAAGTCTAGACAAATTGTTAGTGTATGGCCCATTAAGCTGCCAAGGCCGGAGTTTTGCACTTTGCATGCTGCTTGTACTGGTGATGTGAGGGGTTGTAATGTAGAGTAGGGATGTGACAGTGTTGTGTTGAGGTGTGAGGCAAATGTAGTGTTGGACTATGAGGGTCTGTGTTGTTGAAATATGGAGAGAGTCCAATATCAGACACCTATGTTTATTGGTCAAGAAATTGTAAGAACCATGGTAAATATGAAAAGAATTGCATCTCGATAAAACTAGGACCACACTCATAAAATCAAAATTGTGTTGTTTCCATTGATGTGCTTGAAATTTGGGTAGGACACCCCCCCCCCCCCCAAATTCAAGATAGTTAAAAAAAACTGTTAAAAAAAATGAGAGTGAAAAGAGATCCCAAGTGTAGTGATGTGATTTGAACCCATGACGTTGTTAACTGCAGTGAAGTTGCAAAGCACTTAGCTATTGTGCAGAATAAAGCTGTATGGTGGAAAAAAAGGAGTGTGTTAAGGCTAAAAAGCACATATAGCTAAAGAACTAAACATTGTATGGAATGTGGGAAGAAGACCATGGTAAAATTGTGAGGTTTCATCTTGCCCTGAAGTAGGGTAGGGGTTTGGTCACTTGCCTTTGCTACTTTCAATCATAAGATCGATTCGACACACAGACAAGATCAAAAAAACACTTAAAATGGTGTAAGCTTGCAAGCGCTTCTGAGTGTAACATAATTTAGCAATATATATGATGTAATCCGTTACATTTTAGCAATATAAACAAAAAAATAAAATAAAAAAAGTAGGTGGAGATGGTAAGCCTCGAACCTACAGCAGAGGGAGATGAATTACAGACGTGTGATGTGTGCACTAATCCACTACCCCACATCGCTATGTGAAACTGCTATAAGCACGAAGACATAAGTTTGCGAATTGGCGAAGCCGCGATCGTAAGTGAATCCCGCTGACGGCGGAATTCATTATTGCTGTTTCACTAGCCAATTCGCCGCAGCGCCAGTTAATTGATTTGAACGCGGCGAAACTGAAACACGTCATAGATGTTTGAAGCTGCAGTTTCTTTAAATCCGGCCCAATGTCTTTGTAAAAGTTATAGAGTCTACAAACTATGGTGCCAATCATTGAAATTTGATCACACCTAATCACACCTGATGTACTGACAGCCTATTTAATTTCTTGAGACCCAAAAATGTCAGAACAATACAAATACCCTCAAATTACCCCTTTTTTAATGTAAACAGTCCAAGGTATTTGGTAAGAGGCATGGTGAGTTTTTTGAATTTGTAATTTTTTCCCACACTTTTTGGGAAAATTAAGAAATTAATTTTTTGTTTTACACAAAATTGTCATAACAACAAGTTATTTCTCACACAAAGTATATGCATACTTGCAATTACACCCTAAAATACATTCTGCTACTCCTCCTAAGTATGCTGATACCACATATGTGAGCCTTCAGGTATTCTAGGAGCATAAATTACACAAATAATTTTCTGGCGACCTATCAAGCACCAGGAAAACCCACAAAATGACCCCATTTCGGAAAGCAAACACCCCAACGTATATTCTATTAGGCATAATGAGTCTTTTGAACATGTCATTTTTTTCCAAAAGTTTTAGGAAAATGTGGAAAGGAAATAAAAACAAAGTTAGCTCTTTACCCTGATTGGGAATGGGCTGAGTCAGAGTGACATGCCTTATCCTTGATCGCCATGCTGCCCCTGGGGGTGTGCACGAGCAGTGAGATCGAGCACAGCACATGTTATCAGCTGTGATTGGACACAGCTGGTCATGTGGTAAAGAGCCATTTTTATTGGCTCTTTACCCTGATTGGGGATGGGCTCTGTCCCGAGGAACACGCCTCACCCCCGATAGCCCCGCTGTGCGCCCCCGGGTGTGCGCGAGAATATGCGCACATCATATGATGTCCGCCTTGAGGGGGGAAATGTTCCTGCCGGTGTCATTTTACAATGCACCGATAGCCAATGACGAGGTCGAAGACTGGCACTTCAAGTTCCACTTTGGCACAGCAACATCAATGAGCATGTCACTGGCACAATTTTCTATATAACCAGCAGGCAAAGTGCATAGTGAACTATGTTAGGACCAAACTAGAAAATGTATTTAGATTGTTCTGAGGAAAATGAATGACAGACTCACTATAACGGCACTGTTTGCTGGCAACCTACTTGGGAAGGTGTCATTAATTGCATTTTCAGTTTTATTTGAATTCCATAGCATATTTTCATATTGCATACAAATAATTACATTGTTTTGCTGCTAATCAGCATCCCCACTAAACAACTGCTGTGAGAAGAAATAAGAGAATAAGCCATTTTTCCTCCCAGTGACTTACAGGTCCTTGAAAGCAATTGAGTTTCATGACAAAACTCTACCTAAAGCCCCGTACACACGTAGCTATTGTCGGCCGAACGATCGGCCGTCTTTTGTCCGGTGCTGTCCTGTCGGCTTAAAAGTGCTAAAGACTGCACACAAATTTTGTCGGCCAACAACAGCCGACTGCAGAAGTGATGTCATGTGATGGTTAACTTTCCGTGTGTTTTTTCTTTTCTGAGCATGCCCAGTCTTGCTAATCTGCTGTTTGTTGGCCGAATTCTGTACTGACTGGCGAACAATCGGCCGTTCTGGTGACGGCTAACAAAAATTTTAAAGTCTGCACGCCAGATTCTGTTCAGCCAAAAATTCGCTGTCAGTTGTCGGAAGCATCATACTAACAAGCCGACAATCGGCCGATCGGTCGGTGGCCGAATATTTACGGCCGACAATCGCTATGTGTGTACGGGCCTTAACTTACCTACTGAAATAAGAGGGGCAGAAATCATTGTTCTGCACTATGAGCCATAAATCATTTTATACAAAGTACTTTGTACTTTACGGTAAAGAATTGGCTTATAGTGTTGTCCCCATAATCATATAATTTGAGGTATACAACCTTATTAAATAAAGAGTGTTTTTTTTCTATGGGCTTCTGTGTTTGTGCTATTGAGTCTGCAGGCCAGTAGCCGGTGTTCTGAACTTCTACCCCTCTCTTCCAGGAGTTTTGAGTGATTAAATCAGGAGTCAGGAGTCAATAAACTCCTTTTTGTTTGCACCATTTGCCCACTGCAATAAGTATATACACTATATTACCAAAAGTATTGGGGCGTTTGCCTTGCACGTGAACTTTAATGGCATCCCAGTCTTAGTCCGTAGGTTTTTTTTTTTTTTTAATGTTCAAAAATTTTTATTTTAACATATACATACATCTAAAGATACATTCACATACAGAATATAGAGAGGGGATGAAAATATTATACATTTGTGTTCTGTGTTGTCCAACCATATGTTTACTGTACTCTACCTTTGCCATCTAATCAGTAGAGATGTACAGAACTGTTCGCCGGCGAACAGTTCCCGGCGAACTTCGCATGTTCGCGTTCGCCGCTGCGGGCGAACATATGCGATGTTCGGTCCGCCTCCTATACATCATCATTGAGGCAAACTTTGACCCTGAACATCACAGTCAGCAGACACATTCCAGGCCAATCAGCATACCTCCCTCCCACACCCTCCCAACTCCTATAAATAAACAAGGGCAGCATCCATCTTAGATCATTTCTGTGTTACTGATAGCAGGGAAAGTGCTGGTGCTGCTGCTGCTGTTATAGCTGGGGACAGTTCCCGGTCTTGTTAGCCAGTGTTCTTGGTACACTCCTGCTGTAAGGACAGCACCCCAAAAAGCCCTTCCTAGGGCTGGTATTTGAGGTTTTTTTTGGATATATATATATATATATATATATATATTGTCCCCAAAAGCCCTTTTGAGGGCTGGTATTTGTGTAATTTTTTTGTTCTGTGATATATATATATATATATATATATATATATATATATATATATATCGTCCCCAAAAGCCCTTTTGAGGGCTGGTATTTGTGTAATTTTTTTTGTTCTGTGATATATATATATATATATATCTATTGTCCCCAAAAGCCCTTTTGAGGGCTGGTATTTGTGTATTTTTTTTTGTTCTGTGATATATATATATATATATATATATATATATATATATATATATATATATATATATATATATATATATATATTGTCCCCAAAAGCCCCTTTGAGGGCTGGTATTTGAGTATTTTTTTAATATATATATATGTAGCATGTCCAGAACCAGAAAAAAAAGATCATATAGGTGTAAAAGGGGTTCCCACCCTCCCTGCTCTACTGAAAAATTATCTTTTTTTTTCTGGTTCTGGACATGCTACAGAGCTGAAACTTCACAGGTACACTTTTTAGACCCCCTAGACACTAAATCACACAAAAAAAGTTCTTAAAAATTGTCATTTTTGATAGAGAGCCAATTATTGGGAAAAAAAAAAAAAAAACTTAACAAAAAAAAAATGTCTTTGGATTTATTGTTTGGGGGGTCTAAAAAGTGTACCTGTGAAGTTTCAGCTCTGCAGCATGTCCAGAACCAGGAAAAAAAGATCATATAGGTGAAAAAGGGGTTCCCACCATCCCTGCTCTACTGAAAAATGATCTTTTTTTTCTGGTTCTGGACATGCTACAGAGCTGAAACTTCACAGGTACACTGTTTAGACCCCCTAGACACTAAATCACACAAAAAAAGTTCTTAAAAATTGTCATTTTTGATAGAGAGCCAATTATTGGAAAAAAAAAAAAAAAACTTAACCAAAAAAAATTTTCTTTGGATTTATTGTTTGGGGGGTCTAAAAAGTGTACCTGTGAAGTTTCAGCTCTGCAGCATGTCCAGAACCAGGAAAAAAAGATCATATAGGTGTAAAAGGGGTTCCCACCATCCCTGCTCTACTGAAAAATTATCTTTTTTTTTCTGGTTCTGGACATGCTACAGAGCTGAAACTTCACAAGAACAATTTTTAGACCCCCTAGACACTAAATCACACAAAAAAAGTTCTTAAAAATTGTCATTTTGATATAGAGCCAATTATTGGAAAACTTAAAAAAAAAACTTAAAAAAAAAAAAATTCTTTGGATTTATTGTCTGGGGGGTCTAAAAAGTGTACCTGTGAAGTTTCAGCTCTGTAGCATGTCCAGAACCAGAAAAAAAATAGAATCAGGGTTAGGGCTAGGGTTAGGGTTAGGGTTAGGGCTAGGGCTAAGGTTAGGGTTATTTTTAGTGCTTAGGGTTAGAGTTAGAGGGGTAGGGGTAGGGCTTCTAACTCTAACCCTAAGTATCTCACCGTAACCCTAACCCTAGCCCCTAACACTAAACCTAACCCTAACCCTCTAACCATAACCCTAACCCTCTAACCTTAACCCTAACCCTCTAAGCCTAGCCATAAAAAAACCCTAACCCTAACCCTAACTCTAGCCCTAGCCCTAGCCCTAACCCTAACCCTAACCCTAGCCCTAACCCTAACCCTAGCCCTAACCCTAATTCGTAATTTTTTCTGGTTCCGGACATGCTACAAACTTCACAGGTACACTTTTTAGACCCCCCAGATGCTAAATCCAAAGAAATTTTTTATTTTTATTTTTTTTTAATTTTTCCAATAATTGGCTCTCTATCAAAAAATTACAATTTTTAAGAACTTTTTTTTGTGTCATCCCTCTCCGGCATGCCACAGTCCAGGTGTTTGTCCCCTTGAAACAACTTTTCCATTACTATTGTGGCCAGAAAGAGTCCCTGTGGGTTTTAAAATTCACCTGCCTATTAAAGTCTATGGCGGTTCGCAATGTTCGCCGGTTCGCGAACATTCGCCGATGTTCGCGTTCGCCGTTCGCGAACAGCGAATTTTATGTTCGCGACATCACTACTAATCAGTCACATGTATGAGTTTTGAAGACTCATGCAAGGAAGATGCATGTATAAGGTTACATAATTTACGGTATCACATCACTATCTGAATTACGTCAATATTAGTATCGGTAAACTCTCTCTCACAAGTTCTGTAACAAATATTGTTGAGCGTAGAAGAGGTAATTTTGTGTCTATGATTATGTCATATATTTCTATGTTGTTATTAGTAAAATATATATTGAAGTTAGTCCTTAATTACCAACACTGAGAGACACATACTACATGTAGTGGCACAAACAGAGATAGACAGACATGATGGTGGTTACAGAATTATAATGCTGGAACAATATTCTTATTATTTTTATGAGATATAAAAGTACTTCATTATATGCTTTTTGCATATAATCATAGTTATTTATGTGTAGAGTATTTATATGCTTTTAAAATATAGTAAAAACAGTAAGGACATGCTCCAGTGCAAAGCAACTCAGTCATCACAGGTCAGTAACCAGTCATGAATTTGTTTTCATTAGGTTTGTACTGTATAGTATGGCTACTGAATGCTGATTGCTTGCTATGAGTAAATAGCTACCAGTGCAGGGACAATGTCATCCTGTGCCCAGGGCGAAGATGCCAAACTGTGCCTACCCTTCCCATTACATTGGTAGCCCCCGATTATCTTCTGCAGCTGGGATCTATAAAGCTTGCACTATAGCAACGCTTCTGCCTGATGACAGTTGCAAGGTGGAAGAAAAAAAAATCTATATATTCTGGGCAGCTGGCTGGCACACCCATATTGGCAGTACCCGGTGTGGACAGCAACCCTCTAAGTACGCCACTGGTGCAGGCAATGGACCTCACTGCTCCTCTGCTCAGACTCCTCCTGTTATGTAGGGCAGCCCCCAGACAAGGTTGGACAGTAAAGGATGGAAGGGGTGGGGGGCGGGCTCTTAGCTTGTTTGGATATACTGTATGGGCTGCTGCCTCTCAGTGCAACCGCCAAAATATAAAGACACAGCATCAAGGGTAGCTGGCCTCTTGCCACATCCCCCCCCCCCCCCAAGCCCAACCCTAATCGCTGCATTACATTTTCAATGAAATTCAAAAAGTTACATTAAACCACAATGGGAGTGAATAGGCCTTCCTATAGCCTTTTTTTTTTAAATATATATATATATATATACATTTTGTGAATTTTTAATTCAATGTGAACAAAACGGCTTTAAAAAAAAAAAAACAACAAAATACTTTGCAGATTACAGTCCATAGGGTTTAATATTGAGTTGGCCCACCCTTTGCAGCTATAACAGCTTCAGCTCCACTGGGAAGGCTGTCCACAAGGTTTAGGAGTGTGTCTATGGGAAAGTTTGACCATTCTTCCAGAAATGCATTTATGAGGCAAGGCACTGATGTTGGATGAGAAGGCCTGGCTCGCAGTCTCCACTCTAATTCATCCCAAAGGTGTTCTATCAGGTTGAGGTCAGGACTCTGTGCAGGCCAGTCAAGTTTCTCCACCCCAAACTCGTTCATCCATGTCTTTATGGACCTTGCTTTTTGCACTGGTCCAAATCATTTGGTGGAGGGGGGCTTATGATGTGATGTTGTTTTTCAGGGGTTGGGCTTTGCCCTTTAGTTCCAGCGAAAGTAACTCTTAAGGCATCAGCATACCAAGACATTTTGGACAATTTCATGCTCCCAACTTTGTGGGAATAGTTTGGGGATGGCCCCTTCCTGTTCCAATATGACTGCGCACCAGTGCACAAAGCAAGGTCCATAAAGGCCTGGATGAGCGAGTTTGGGGTGGAAAAACTTGACTTGCCTGCCCGGAGTCCGGACCTCAACCCGACAGCACACCTTTGGGATGAATTGTAGTGGAGACTGGGAGCCAGACCTGCTCGTCCAACATCAGCGCCTGACCTCACAAATACGCTTCCGAGAGAATGGTCCAACATTCCCATAGAAACACTCCTAAACCTTGTGGACAGCCTTCCCAGAAGAGTTGAAGCTGTTATAGCTGCAATGGGTGGGTCAACTCAATATTGAATCCTACGGACTAAGACTGGGATGGCATTAAAGTTAATGTGCGTGTAAATGCAGGTCTCCCAATACCTTTGGTAATATAGTGTATGTACATTTTGTGTAACTGGTAGCTATGACATTTATAAATAATCCAATTTAGAAGGTGGTTGTTGGCCCCAGCGGTGAGACTAGTGGTATTATTATTCCTCCCCAACCAATTGTGAAAATCTTAGTTGTCAGAATATATTTAATATCACCAAAGCAATGCAGAAAACTCACAGCAGCCGGAGTCTGTGTTTCATTGATCTGAATACATTATACTGAAACTGACACTTTGCTATAGGCTTCTGTGCTTTGAACGCCATCATTGCTCTTTGCAAAATGTTATTATATTAAAGCAAATGGAAAATTGGAAGTAGATTCATTTAATTTATTTTATTTTTTATTTTTTCTTTGGCCCAATTGAAATATTAAAATCGATCTTCCGTTAGACTGTATCACCGTAGAGAGAGAGAGAGAGAGAGGGAAGGAAAGAGAGGGCGAGAACTGTCTGAAGGACAACTCCCTCTACACAAGAATTCCATTTCTTGTCCAGTAAATGAGATAGTCATAACAATCCGAAGAGCACTGCGGTATGTGAAAGCTATAAAATGCCGCTTGATCATACTGGCTTCTTGGATAACTTAGGGCAATGAATTACAATATGTGGTATCAGCTTCCCCAGTCTGATAATGGAATGAAACTCCTGGTTATTGACCCTAGTGCTGACCTGCCTATATATCCAACTAGGAGCTGCATTGGAAATCTCCTTTGCATGGATACATTGGAAGATAGACAACAGTGCAGAAATGTATTTTTTCTTTCTGATGTGCATCTGGGTTTGCATTTTTAATGTGGACTACTAAACAATACCAGACATATATATAAATAATAATTGCAATTTCAGTATGTATACATTCATTATTCTTTTCCCTTGGGATCCTATTCTTTTCCTCATGCTTATATTAAAATTCCGTCATGATCATTTTTTGTTATAGGTTTTGTTGGTTGCATTGCTTTTGTATTCACATTGTCTTGTATGGGGAAAAAGAGAAATTCAGAAGCAAACAAAAGCTCAGACGTGAGCCAAGCAAGGCACAGCATCTGCTGTTCAGCCAAATCCCACTGGGTCTTTGTCACATTTACCATCTACGCTAGCCTTTGTCAACCTTTTTATTATAGAGGAACCCTTAAAATAATTTTCATGTATTGGGGAACCCCTGCTAAACTATTACATTTCTAGCTCATGGCCCATTTGTGTGATCAGTAAGTAGTAAATATAATAATGCATAAAAGAGTAAAGAATGTAATGTAGCATATTTGACACCAAGGGCAGTTTTTTTTGTTTTGGATTTAACCACTTCAGCTCCAGAAGATTTACCCCCTTTCATGACCAGGCCATTTTTTGCAATACGTCACTGCAATACTTTAACGGACAATTGCGCAGTCGTGCGACACTGTACCCATATAAAATGTAGCTTTCTTTTAGTGCTATTTGATCACCACTGCATTTTTTATTTCATGCGCTATAAACAAAAAAAGATCCTCAATTTTAAAAAAAAAAAACTTTTTTTTACTTGCTATAAAACACATCCAATAAAAGAAATAAAAAAAAACAAATGTCTTCATCAATTTTGGCCAATATGTTTTTTGGTTAAAAAAAAAAATCCCAATAAACGTATACTAATTGGTTTTCCAAAAGCTATATTGTCTATAAACCAAACAGATATATTTATGGAGGTTTTTTTTTACTAGTAATGGTGGCAATCAGCGACTTGTAGCAGGACTCCTGAATTGGGGCAGAAAATAGGACACTTACATAGTTACATAGTTTGTGAGGTTGAAAAAAGACATCAGTCCATCCAGTTCAACCTATGATGTGTGTGTGTGTGTGTTTGCTGTTACCCCTGTATGTTGTGGTCTTTAAGGTGCCCATCTAATAGTTTTTTTTGAAACTATCAATGCTCCCTGCTGATACGACTGCTTGTGGAAGCGAATTCCACATCCTTACTGCTCTGACAGTGAAGAACCCCTTACGTATTTTAAGGTTAAACTGTTTTTCCTCTAGTTTTAGTGAGTGGTCACGTGTCTTATTGTATTCCCTTTCTCTGAATAGTTTGTTCCATATGCTAGGGTCGCCAGTACAGTATTTGTACATTGATGTCATATCCCCCCTCAAGCGTCTCTTCTCCAGAGAGAATAAGTTCAGTGCTTGTAGTCTTTCCTCATAGCTGATGCCCTCCATTCCTCTAATTATTTTTGTTGCCCTTCTCTGGACTCTCTCCAGTTCCAGCACATCCTTCCTGAGGACCGGTGCCCAGAACTGGACAGCATACTCCAGATGTGGCCGGACCAGAGTCTTGTAGAGTGGGAGAATAATCTCTTTTATTCTGGAGTGAATCCCCTTTTTTATACATGCCAGTATTCTGTTGGCTTTGCTTGCAGAGGCTTGGCATTGCATGCCACTGCCAAGCCTGTTGTCCACTAGTACCCCCAGGTCCTTTTCCATCTTAGATTCACCCAGAGGTCCCCCCCCCCCAGTGAGTAGCTTGCTTTCGTGTTTCTGACGCCCAAGTGCATTACTTTACATTTTTCAACATTAAACCTCATCTGCCATGTATTTGCCCACCCCATTATTTTGTGCAGGTCCGCTTGTAAGGTTTCCACATCCTGCATAGAAGATATTGGCATGCTAAGTTTAGTATCATCCGATATTGTACTAGATATCCCCTCCTCTAGATCATTTATGAATAAATTAAACAGGATTGGTCCCAGGACAGAACCTTGAGGGACCCCACTTTCCACAAACCCCCCAATCCGAGTACTCCCCATTAATCACCACCCTCTGGACTCTCCCCTGGAGCCAGCTCTCTATCCAGGTACTCACCTTATGGTCCATACCTACATTCCTTAGTTTGTACAGTAAGCGTTTGTGGGGAACGGTGCCAAAGGCCTTTGCAAAGTCCAGATACACCACATCCACAGACTTTCCTTTATCTAGGTGGCAGCTCACTTCATCGTAGAAGGTTAATAGATTGGTTTGGCAAGAATGATTTTTCATGAATCCATGCTGATTACTATTAATAATACCGTTTTCATTACTAAAGTCTTGCATGTGGTCCCTTAACAACCCCTCCGAAATCTTGCAGACTACTGATGTTAGGCTGACTGGCCTATAGTTACCCGGGATATATCTTGGCCGTTTTTTAAATATTGGTACCACGTTGACTTTTTTCCAATCAGCCGACTGACACTTTTGACAATATTTTGGGAACCAGTGACACTAATACAGTGATCAGTGCTAAAAATATGCACTGTCACTGTACTAATGACACTGACTAGAAAGGGGCTAACATCAGGGCCAATCTAAGTGTTAACTGTGTGCCTAGCCTTTGTTTTATAACAGTGTGGGAGATGCTTTTACTAGGGGAACACATGGATCCATGTCCCTGCATTGTAGAGACACAGGATCCATGCCTTCCCTCCTGACAAAATGGCAACCTGCCTTGTTTACATAGGCAGACTGCCATTCTGCCTCTCTGCAGGATGATTGGCGGGTGCTGTCGGATATCGAGTCTGCTGTACCTGCCTATCAGCTCCCACTGTGTATAATCATAGCGGGAGCGAACGGCGTGCATTCGCTCCCCCTAACCAGAAGTGCAGAATCAGGTATATATGTGTGATACTACGCACAGCGGCCATCCTGTAGCAGAAAAAATTGCTATAGGGTTGTCGGCAAGTGGTTAATACTGCTTTAAAAAGTAGATGGAGATGTAGGAGAGTAGTAGGAGGTGGTATTAGTTATAATGTTAAGATAAGTAGTAGGGGTGAGAGAAGGAAAAGTTAAGTTGGGTCGAGGGAAGAAGGAAGCAAAAGATGTGGGTTAGATATGGTGAGGGTAAAAGGAGAGAAAAATATAGAAAAAAAAAAAAGAAGAAAAAATTGTGTGTGTGTGTAAGATTGGGAGGGGGGGGTGATTAACTGTTAAACCCAAAGGCAAACATTTATTATATTGCAGCTTAACAACTATTAGATGTGTTGGCTGTATTAGTTGTTTTTTTTAGGCTTTTTTTTCTTTTATTTTCGGTTATCTAACCAGTAAGTCTGTTGTTTTTCAACAGAAAATCTCTCTTGTAGTTACAGGGATGAGACAGACCATTTAACACTGACAGGGGTGCTTAAAATGATCATCTTTTATTTGTTTATGTAAAACCTTTATCCCAAAGGGGAAAAAAACTGTATGCTGTAACTGATTATAAAGTATTCGAAGCGGAGTTCAGCTTCAATTTGTGACTGGATTTAAATCTGCTAATACTTTGACAATGCCCTCCCCCCAGACTGACAATGTTGCTAACCAAATCTGCCCCCTGGTGTCTGTATTATACAGGAAGTGTGTTACAGGCCAGATCACCAGGGGGAAATGCAGGCAAAAAAGCCTAAAAAAAGAAAACCAATACAGCCACTACATCTAATAATTGGTAAGCTGCAATATATTATATTTTTGGTTTAATACCGCTTAAAGCTTAGATTAGGATTTTCTATGACCTTGTTATGGTTTGTTTGGTAGGTACAAAGCAGGGTTTGTTGGCTTCTGCTTACAGTTTGTATAGGCTTTTGTAGTAAGGCTTTCCATGTTTTTTTTTTACATGAAAGTACAGTGTAAATTAAGGTATACACACAAATCCAAAGTCTGTTCACTCAGAGGTAAGTCTACTAAACATGTGTCATGGTTTATGAGTGGTGCAACCTCTGAAGCATTTAGTAAGAGAAGTAGGTATACATTTACACAGATATATGGAAGTTTATTACCATCATATAAGCTGTTTTTAAGAATTTTTGAAAGTAAAGATATTCTTAGAATTTTTAGTTATAAAGCCGACCAGATGTCCGTACGTCTTATTTGGCTGGGGTTGATCCCAGTTCCTCAAATAATTTAGATTGGTATGTGATAAGTATGAGTATTGATTATGTTAACTGTTTGGATTGGATGGAGAACATGAAGCTAGGTGATTGGGGGTCAGTTCTGCATCTATTTTTGAAAGGTGCAAGTATAAATGGGCTTTGATCAAGTGTCTGGGCTTTGATCAAGTGCATATTATGTCTTAATTAACCAATGCAGGAATATTCTCTATTTGATGATTTGTGGGAGCCTTGGGTTGTGTAAAAGTTTCAAGCACCTGAGGTCCTAAGCCGGCCATAGAGGGTTTGAATCTCAGCCGGTTCAGCAGGGACTGGTCGAGATTCGAACCATCTACCAGCATTTTTGATTTTTGCCATGCAATTATTGCCAGTGGGAGAACACAATATCGCAGCGGGAGGGATTCCCCCATCAACATTGACTGGGGGGAATCAAGCAATTTTCTTTCCTGCAACCCATGATTCCAGAAAAGAAAATCACATCATCTATGGCCTGCATTAGTGGTGAACGTACATCTAGGAGACCGTTGGTGTGCAACCAATGAAATGGTTTATCTTGACCTGAGGGAAATAATGGACAGTAAAAAAAAGGTAGGAGAAGGTGAGGTGAAAGTAGTTTACCAGAATATTTCACTGAATCCCAGATTTTCAATGTATGTAGAAGAGTAGGACTCTACATGTGGTGAGAGCAAGACCAGATTGGAAAAGGTTCAGAAACAGGATCAGAAAGGGTATTTAATGTTATCTTTGTAGAGGGGCTAGAGGTGCGATGTAGGCCAACTCACAATTTTTAGATTTAAACACAGAGAACTTACGTCTACCTCTAGTTGAGTCTATGTCCGTAGCTATTTTTACTACGGCAGGGACCCGAAACTTTTTAAACAAGGGGCCAGGTCATTGTCTGTCACACTGTTTTGGGACTGGACTGTGGTCAGCAGAAGTTAAAAAATGCCCCATATGTCAGTGACTAGTGGGAGTACAATATGCCTCTGCATCAGTGATCTGTGTAATTAAAGCATTCCCAGCATCTGTGGGAGTAAAACATGCCCCTGCCTCTGTGGAATTAATAAATACCCCAGTGGTTACTGGGAGGATTGATGCTCCTGTGTCAGTGGAAGAAATGGTGCCCCAGTACCAGTGGTCAGTAGGAAAGGGTCCCCATCTTTGCTATTCAATGGTCACTTACCTTGATGGCTCCATGTCTTGTTTGACATCATGACTGGGACAAGCACCATCGGTAAGGAGATTATCCTGGCTTATAGTGCCTGTTATATTGCTGGGTGTTGGAACATTCTGCATTCCAATGCCCAGCACCCCATGGCACTTAACATATAGTGGCTCCTTCACTCCTGCATACAGGGTCTTCCTATTGCAGAGTCCAGCCCACAACAACCAGTAGGCAACCAGTAGGCCATACGTGGGCCACAGGCCATATTTTTGGGATTACCCTTCTACATCATCCAGGAGGTGATTTTGCACATACCTGTCCGAGCTAGTCAAATCTATATGGTTGCAGGTAGGCACTAAGTTCTGCATGACCTTGAATCTGAACCTGCAAGAATACAGGCTGTTTTCTCAGTACCAGTGTGTGCTTTTCTCAAAGAAAGATATAATCTAGAATCATATAACATCATCAGATGATGCATCTTTTGGTTACTTCTAGTCCTATGTGTACCACCAAGAATGAATAGACCTAATGACACTTTGAAAATGACTGTACCTTGGGACGGTGATGCTGTTCTGTTAAAGTTTGTCAATAGAATTGATTTCGCTCTATACTTATTGAAATTATCATAGTGGTGCAAAAAATGTTTATAATATACAGTTATACCATTCTGTGTATGATTTACCATAAGTTACAAGTCAAGAGAGAAAAATCAGCTTTGACCAAAGGCACAGTGATGCTTAGGGGTTATAATGTCAAATGGAGCTTATCTATGCTGCTGCACCTCCATGCATTGATATGTTTTTCTGTTTCTCTTTATTTTCTTTTTAGAATCTTTACTTCTATGTCTTTTATCTCAGGTGATTATATAGCTGTGAAGTAAACAGTAAATGCTTCAGACCTAATTTACTGTTGCTGCATGCGACATTTTGCAAATGGATGCCATTTTAAGCCTATTTATCCCGAAATGTACTGTAGTGAATAAAATAAGCTAAGCAAGTGAAATGTATAAATCACTCCAAATGACAGATATTGCTGATGTGTTTATTAGGAAGGCACGTCATAAATCATTTTTCAGATCTACTCTGGAGCATGCAAGAGTTTCTAGGAGGGAAAGGATCAGCATGTTTATTTATGCGGAAACTGAAAAACAGAATAATTGATGCTTTATTTTTTTACATCTTTGCAGCCATCATAGAATGGAGGCAGCTAATATGGGGGTTGCTGTGGCTAAAAACAAGCCTGGACCAGGGGAAAGGGGATACAAATTACAATCCACTATTCCTATGAAATAAAAATGTGTGTCCTATTCAAAGTTGATAACAAAGGGGGCCTTGGCTTTCGCTAAGTTAAGGTGGCACAATTGGATTATCTAATCTTCTGCTAGCCGGAGGTGATTAAAGGCTTTTGACCTATATTTTCCCTTACACTCATCTCTGCACTCCTCTCTGGCTATGAGAGGAATAGGTTGATTATCTGTGCAGCTCTGTAAGGAAGTTCACATACTAATCCCTTTTTGTAGAACAAGAATGTGTTCCAAGCTCTGGACCTCTTCAGGGCCATACTCTGGTAGCAATTAGGATGAGGCTACCTAAATGGGTCTTCTGGATGCTATTAGGAAATGGCCCTGCTGCCCCCACATGCTGGTTATGAAAGGCCTTCCACCTGGCTGCAAATCACTTGCCCACTTCCCCCCACCGAGGGTGGCAAGCAGAGAGACGTATCTTCTTTGGAAACCCAGAAACCTAGGGAGTCATGGGGAAAGGAGTTAAGAGGCCTGCATTTGAGCATTGTGAGTAAATGGGCACTCCACTATATATGTGTGCAGAGAAAACACTAAATGCAACAATAATGGTTTATGTAAGTTTTGCAAGCTAAAAAAACAGATTTTCACCTCTTCCTTGAGCAGAAGAGCAACAGAGACACATATTTAAAGTAAATCAGTTTATTAGAAAAGGAATCGAAAAATTGGCTTTACAAGGTGTAACCATACCATACCACTGCTTTGTGTAAACCTTTTTTTTTTCTTTACTGTCAACCGCTACACATGGGTCACTCAGTATGCAAATGTTGACCTCAGCTTTATTTGTAGTGCAGACATAACCCATGTATTACACATTACAGCACACATATTGTTTAAGTCCCTGGTCCCCAACCCTGGTCCTCAGGGCCCACTAACAGGCCAGGTTTGCAAGATAACTGAAATACATCCCAGGTGATATAATTTGCTGCTCAGTGATTGCATTACTCTAGTCTTCATGTCCCCAAGGTAATACTTAAAATCTGGCCTGTTAGTGGGCCCTGAGGACCGGAGTTGAGGACCACTGGTTTAAGTGGTCTCTGTTTTGCAATATGGAAAGGAATGGAAAGCTCGGATCTGCAGGTAAAGTCAACGTTTTCTTAGCAAATGTGTGATGTACTATCTCTATATTTTGTTAAATTGCAAATAGATTGTTCTTTTTTTTTTCTAATGACAGGTTCAATCCAATTATATTTAAAGTACAGGTCTTGTGGTTGTGGCCATGCTGAAGAAATAAGGTATGTATATTATAAATATAACATACTGTATATATTATGCTGTATTTTGCTTCCTCCAGTCTGTATCAAAAGCTAAAATGTGTGTATAGGGGATTCATACCACGTATTTTGTAAATGCTGTTCTATATTTCCAACTGTGCTTACAGTGTGCTGAACACAGTATGCAATAAGCACACAGACACATGTAAAGCTCCTGCACATACAAGAACATAGAAAAATAAATTATATAAATATGTGTAAAACTAAATTGTTAAAACCCACGCTAAAAAGGGTAAATAGATATAAATAAAAAGTATATGTCCTGAAGCTGCTACTCACTAGGTAAAAAAACAGAATAAACTAAAATCAATTAAAAGGCAGCGCTAACAGGTATATAAATATAGATGAATCCGTGTATACTGTGATCAAAAATTATAAAATACATACAAAATAAAGTGCATAATGTGATCAATAAATACAAAATGTATATATATGAAAGTGCATAAATAAAGTGCAATCATAAATTGTCCATAGTGCAACCATATGCAATAGTGCAAAGATATTAAATTAAAGTGCAGTCCAAAAAATGGTTCCCTTGAATGGAACTAAAGTGCTGAAAAAGTGCTCAAGTGATCCACATAAGTGCCCAGGTGCTCTCAGGAAGAAGACCCCCTATGGGGATGCACTCACCAAATCAAGGATAAAAGCAAGTCTTAAGCAGACACATTATCCCCTGGACGGATGGATGGATCAAGCACAGCCTCTTACAAATATCTCTCTAATGGCTCCTCTCCACTTTCTCCACGACCATATATTAAAAGAAGGGGAAGGAGCCAGACATAGTGAAGCCCGTAGGTGTTTTTATTCAAAAGGTAAAAGAATATTACTCACAAATGTAAAGTTGTAATCAGCATTGGTTACAATCACTACAAGTCATCCCACTTCCGCGTATGCTGCCGGCGTGTGTTCCACGGTGGTTTCAGTAAGTGACGTCGTGTGATGATCCACTGCCCGGAAGTGCTTCGATGCATTTCACCCGCCTATTATGGGCGTTATCAAAGACATGCCCAGTGGATCGGCATCCCCGCTGCCTAGTGCCTAGCTCCCCAGGAGCGATCCCGCGAACTGCCATACAAGTATGGCGATTCGCGCAGCCGAGCCAGCCTGCCACAGTATATATTCGGCGGGTGGTAGGCAAATGGTTTAAAGAAATATCAGCAAATAGTTTTCTTGGTAAAATGATTCAGTGTTATAGAGAACAATCCATCAAAGTTCTTTTAACATTGATGTATTGGTAGGTTTGCATGGTCAAGTAGGTCGGTCAAGTAGGTCTGAGAGCCATTCCAACAGTAGCCTCTAGGCAGGGGTTAATTTATTGCCCCTTAGAAGTAGATTTCTGCCCTAAAGCGTTCTTACCCCAACACTTTATATTCCTGATATGTGCCTGCTGTACCATGTACTTGTATGAGAGAGTATCCTGTTCTCTTTGTATTGCTTCCTTCATGTGAAATCCCTGGTGTTCCTGCCAGTCCCTCTGCTTTCCTAATAAAAGCTGACCACAGTAAGCAAGAGAGCACATCGTGGTCAGTTCTTTAGCTATGCTGGGAACTCCATATACTCTCCTCCAATGATCAGATTTGTCCTAACACGCCCCCACTGCACAACCATTCACTGGGAAGCTCAGTGTACTACTGCTACTCTTCACCCTCTTATGCAGCTGAGAACGTTATAAAAAAAGGAAATACATATTGTAAGGGATTACTCATTGGTAGGCGTGGATGACCCCTTTGGGGGTGCGTTTTCACAGAGAGATAGCCGAGCAGAGGTTGAAAACAAGACTGATTTATTCATGCAATTTACTTCACATAATTGCAAGCGTCAAAACAGCCAAAAAATAAAAGACAAAATAAATCCTTGCCTCTGTGGGCGGCTACCTTCTCACGCTGGAACCTACCTAAGAAGTCTTCCCAACCTACTGTTGGGCCGACACTGCTGATCCTACAGCAGACACTCAAATGTCCATTTGTTTGCTTTTCACACAGCACAAACATTGTCCATTGAACATGTCCCTTTGTTTTCTTTCACACAGCACATGTTCATTTATAACAGGATCCTTTACTCTTCAGATTCTTCACATTGAACACAGTTCATTTAACAGGTCCCTTTACTCTTCACACTCTTCACATGGAACACTTCTCTACACACTCTTCACATGGAACACTTTGTCTTCTCACCTTTGAGACGTCTTCACTCGTGGTTACCCTCCTTAGCTTCACATCGCTTTAGGGGGTCTTCTCCCATGCTCACCAGCTTGTCGGGAGGCACACATCCGACTGTCCCCCTCTCCCAGCCCACACGGCGACAGGCGGCAGCAGTCCTTCTCCCATGCCCACACGGCGTCGGGAGGTACACGTATGTCTGTCCTCCTCTTCCCAGCTCACACAGCGACAGGAGGCAGCACTCAATAGATTTTCTCTGGACAAATTATAGAGTCCTTGATCTCCTCATTCTGAACAGCTGAATGGTTTTCAACTTCCTGCTGGCTCTCTCTGCAGCCAACACCCTATAGTATCAGTGAACTTTCAAAGCAGGTGGGAATGTGTCTCCTCTCAGTGACTACATTCCCAGATTTACCTGACTTCCTGTCACATACCCCCCCCTCTTGTTTCAACCCTAGGGTTGGGACACATATTTCCAGGCACGCATGTGTCAGGCACTGCTGACTCACTGATAAGCCTCCTATTATCCTCAAGCTTCCGGATGAAACTGTTTTGTCATCTTCATTGACAGATTTCTCATAAATGCCACACAGTTTGTCTCTCATCTCATATACACATTCTTCAACTGCATTTTTGGCATCATTTTGCTCCTTCTCGTTTCTGTCATCTTCATTGACAGCTTTCTCATAAATGTCAGACAGCTTGTCCCTCATAACCGTCTGTCCAATCCACCATGGAGGACCGTGATCCATAGGCAACTCAATTGGGCTAGTCTTAATGTCTTCAACATTCTTAAGACGCCTCTCTCTGCAATCCATAAATGTTTTCCACAAAACTTTGAGAACCTTTGCTTCACTAAGCTTTGTTCCAAGTAGGGACTCTTGACATCCCTCTGTGACTTGAGTTGCCTCTCCATACATCTGTACACAATCATTGACTTTTTGTTGTAAAAGGGAATGATCTTCCTTCTTGAGTTTTGCTTGCTCTAAGATGCTGTGCAGAGGATTTTCCAATTGAGACAACAGGCTGTCACACATTTCTTCAAAGTGACCCCTGTTCCTTTTCCCAGAGATATCAATATCATTCAAACATTTCATATTCATAGGCAGATCTGAAGCATTTGCACTCATCAACTTCTTAAACTTTTCGCCCTCCTGAGCGAGTCGCAGTAAAGGCCTACTATTTGATTTGATATTCAGTTTATATTTCTTGCCAAACTCTTCACAGAAGTAGCCAACCAGAACATCATCAACTTTCCTTCCACCAACATCGGGGTTAAAGGCAACAACACAGTTGAACCCAGCGATCTAGGTGGTATCCATTATAGACCTCCTCTCTGCATCAGTGAAGAAGCATGGAACTGCAACACATTCTTTTACAGGTTTCTTCAATGCACTTTCTGCTGAACTATTTGACCGCTCAAGGTCACCTAGTTCATTTTCTCTATCTGAATTCCACATGGAATGCATCTCAAGATCACGATCAAACTTCTGCCACCCGTCTTTCACCAGTTCCATTTTGGAAACACTCCCTGAAAGGCACTTATTCATTTGCTTCACGTTTTCACCAACAGCCTTAGTTTTCTCCACTAGGTTTTCAGCCTGAACTGAGAAATCATCACATTTCTTACTCAGCTCCTTTGTTTGCTGAAGCTCTAATGATACATTTTCCAATGCTTGAAGTTTTTGAAGGAACGGTTTATTCCAAAGGGGTGATTCAAGCCACATGTCGTCACATTTCTGAGGCTCACTCAGGACAGACCCCAAAACACTGATCCTTTTAAAAACTGCATCAGGCACACTATCCCCTCTTTGGGACAGATCCTCTGTTGCCTGGAATTCCTCTTCCAGTTCCTGCAACGGAATCTTCATCTCTTCTAGTTGCTGTTCTAAGGCTCGCTTAGACTTTTCTAGCTCCTGAACGCTTTTCACAACATCATCCTTGGAGCTGACCAATTCTTCCATTTCTGTACGCAGCTGTTTAACACTTTCTAGTTCAGCCTTACACTCTAGAGCTTCCTCCAAAGAGCGAGCCAAGAACAGGGCTTTGCTCTCGTTATCACGCACCTCCGTTTCTGCACGTGCGCGTTCTTCTGCATATTTTGCAGACACATTCTTCTCTTCACCAAGCATCTGATCAAACTTCTTTTTCACATCTTCAACACACTGTAATGAACCAACGCTTTCTTCCATGCGTTTTTTCATAACCGCTATCTGAGCTTGCAATGTTGCGACTTGCTCTGATAGGTTTTTCTTTGCTTCCGCCTCCTCTTTTAATTGTTCCAGGAAGCCATTTTTCTCATCTTCCATTTGTTTGAGCTTTGTGCTAAAACTCAGCCTTTGACACCTCTCTTCCTGTAAGAGTTCCTGCGTGTCTTGCAGCTGCGATTCCAAGATAGAAAAATCTTCCGCAATTTCTCTAGATTTGCTGTCTGCTTGAGAAAGCTGATTTGTAACATTGTCCAACTCAACCTGCAGTCGGTTTGCCTTCTCTGACAGCTTAGCACACAATCGGTCACCTTCTGACACCTTGACTTGCGATTCCAGAAGCTGTGCCTCTACTTTTTCCCTCTTATGTTCACAATCTCCTTTTCCCTGCATAAGAGCCTTCACCTCATTGGCTAGCATCTGGGAATAAGAATGTAATTCTGCCACACAGGCTTCTTTCTCCTTTAACTGCTGCTGGAAACGTTGGGCTTCACCTTTCCAACTTTCACAGTCTGCACGTAATTCATCTACCACATTGCTCAAAGTGGTGAGCTCATACACAGTACTCAGTAATTTAGCCTCTCTTTCACTTTTCTCTTTGTCGCTGAGAGACAATGTCGCTTTCAGAGCAACATTCTGTTCCTGCGACTCCTGCAGGTCTATTTTTGTAGCTCCCAAAGACTGAAGACTTTTTTCCAGCTGATTACGCAACTCCAACATATCAGCCATACTTTGCTTCTGCAAAGTCTGAATTTCACTTTCCTTTTCCATGAGGATGGTATCTTTCTCCATTATAGTCTCTCTGCGTTTTTGCAACTCGACCAAAAGAAGAGCAGTGGATTCTTCCCACTGTAACACATGAGACTTGAGTAGTTCATTCATTTCCTGCAAGTTTCTATGCTCCATTTTAAGCAATTCCAAGGCTTGTTCCTTTTCTTCCATTTTCCGTTGCAAGGCATCCAACTCAGCCCTGCACACATACTCGGTTTCCTCCAAACCGATGGCCTCCATTGGCTGCTGGCGTCTCTGTTTCCAGCCTGCCATGCTCTCTTGATGAGCCTTTTGTTGAGCTGCAAAGCTCTGCTGAAAATCCGCATTTGCCTGCTGTTGAGCTGCATTTGCTTGCTGTTGAGCTGCATTTGATATAATCAGATGTTTCAACATCTCCTCCATTTTGAGTTTACTTTTCATCTGAGCACACGTTTCATCAGTGTTGCTAGGGACAACAACCTTCCTCTTTAGTAGACTCTCTTTAGGCATGGATGGGGCTGATTCAGACGGCAACATCCCCTCCATCCATAGAATCCGGTCTCTCATTTCATCTATCTTTGCATTTTTCAGGCGTTTGGATCGCCCCATCTTCAATAACTCCACAAACAAATTTTTCACAGTCCAGCAAACAATTTTCAGACCACTGTCTCTTCAACACATGTAGTTTTTCTCTCTCTTGCAGGATCTCTTTTCCTGCGCACACAGTTTGTGCAGTCACTTGCACCAGACACAACAAAGTTCATCAAAAAATTTTGAGACCGCTGTCTCTTTAAAACACTTTTTTTTTTTTTCTGTCAGGATCTTCTCTCCTGCACACATAGATTGTGCAATCTCATGCACCAGACAAAGTTCATCAAACATTTGCACTTCCTTGCAGGGATCTCTGCTTATGCCCACTGCATACCTCCACCATATGTAAGGGATTACTCATTGGTAGGCGTGGATGACCCCTTTGGGGGTGCGTTTTCACAGAGAGATAGCCGAGCAGAGGTTGAAAACAAGACTGATTTATTCATGCAATTTACTTCACATAATTGCAAGCGTCAAAACAACCAAAAAATAAAAGACAAAATAAATCCTTGCCTCTGTGGGCGGCTACCTTCTCACGCTGGAACCTACCTAAGAAGTCTTCCCAACCTACTGTTGGGCCGACACTGCTGATCCTACAGCAGACACTCAAATGTCCATTTGTTTGCTTTTCACACAGCACAAACATTGTCCATTGAACATGTCCCTTTGTTTTCTTTCACACAGCACATGTTCATTTATAACAGGATCCTTTACTCTTCAGATTCTTCACATTGAACACAGTTCATTTAACAGGTCCCTTTACTCTTCACACTCTTCACATGGAACACTTCTCTTCACACTCTTCACATGGAACACTTTGTCTTCTCACCTTTGAGACGTCTTCACTCGTGGTTACCCTCCTTAGCTTCACATCGCTTTAGGGGGTCTTCTCCCATGCTCACCAGCTTGTCGGGAGGCACACATCCGACTGTCCCCCTCTCCCAGCCCACACGGCGACAGGCGGCAGCAGTCCTTCTCCCATGCCCACACGGCGTCGGGAGGTACACGTATGTCTGTCCTCCTCTTCCCAGCTCACACAGCGACAGGAGGCAGCACTCAATAGATTTTCTCTGGACAAATGATAGAGTCCTTGATCTCCTCATTCTGAACAGCTGAATGGTTTTCAACTTCCTGCTGGCTCTCTCTGCAGCCAACACCCTATAGTATCAGTGAACTTTCAAAGCAGGTGGGAATGTGTCTCCTCTCAGTGACTACATTCCCAGATTTACCTGACTTCCTGTCACAATATTTATAATGTTTTTTTTTTATATCTAGACACATTTTGTGTCTAATTTTGTGTCTAGTTTTGCCTTTCATTTCTATTTTAAACTGAATGGGTTGTTTTTTAAGGTGATCGTTTACAATAACTTTAAGTCCTCCATGAAGTAAGTTTACTTCACTTCCTTCCTGGCACGACCTTGTAAATGTGTGGAGTGGAGCTTAGAGTAATGCAGATGGGAGTGGAGCTAACTGGACCAGAATATGGAGATGTAATGATAAGGTTTAGGTGTTTGTAACCCAAGGGCCCCAGGCCTCCCCCCCCCCCCTCCCCGCTACTGAGTTATGGCTAAGGCACAACACTGACGATGGGACAAGGACCTGTTATATGTCATTGAACTAGACAATGTCTACTGCAAGTTTACCATGCTAACAACGGGAAGGATTTATGACTGCTTTCAGTTATTGTTCAATAAAAGAATTGGACTGAGCCTTTAGCTGGAGTGTGGTGATTCGAGAGGATGCCTGCTATGTGTACATACAGGTGCATCTAAAAAATTTTTAATATCATCAAAAAGTTAATTTTTAAAAGTAATTTAATTCAAAAAGTGAAACTTGTATATTATATAAATTCATTACCCACAGATTGTATATTTAAAGCATTTCTTTCTTTTAATTTTGATGCTTGTAGCTTACAAGTAGTGAAATGTATCTCAGAAATTTAAAATATTGTGAAAAAGTTCAATTTAGTCCACTCACTGTGTCACACTCTAATCAGCTAATTAACTCAAAACACCTGTAAAGGTTTCCTGAGTAGAGTTGAGCGGACACCTGGATGTCCGTGTTCGGCAGGGTTTGGCCGAACTTGAAAAAAAAAGTCCGGGTCCGTGACCCGGACTTTTTCCGAACTTTACCCGGACACCGAACCCCATTGAAGTCAATGGGGACCCGAACTTTCAGGCACTAAAATGGCTCTAAAAAAACAATGGAAAGGGCTAGAGTGCAGCAAAATGTAGTTAAGAGCATGGCAAGTGCTCTTAAAAAAAAAGAAATTCCCCTTTAAATTTGTAATTTTTAAATAGCAGATTAGAACAGCACTCTGTAGTAAAATATAGCTGAACGCTGCACACAACAGACTGATAAAAATATTTTTTTCTCCCTCCTCCTCCTCCTCCTCCTCCTCCTCAGTGGGCTCAAGTGAGGGCAAAAAGATCGTTCACTGCACCACCCCCCACACAGCAAAATCGATGTAGATCGCTAACGGACGATTGTTCTGTCCTGTGTCTCCTAATCTCTCCCTGCCTAATCTCTCCAGCCTGTCCCTAAAATGCTCAAATATCTTTCCCTGCCTACACTCTGACCTGTCCCTGCATTCTTTTCGGGCACAATGTTGTTTTTCCCCGTCTGTCCCTAATCAGCAGCAGCCAGCACCGTTATGTGTGCTCTCTCCCTACACTACAGCAGACTGACGCACAGCGCGCTGTGTCTCTAGCTTATAAAGACCTGGGTCACATGCTTCAGCTGGCCAATCACAGTCATGCCATTAGTAGGCATGGCTGTGATGGCTTGTATGGCACACCAGTTAAACACTTGTTGATTGGCTGTTGAAAGCCCGCCATTAAAACCGCGCCATTACATACAGGAAATAAAATTACCGAACATGGATTTTAAACCCAAACATACAGTAAAGTTTTTGGGTCCGTGTCCGGGTAACAAAAATCCAATTATCCGGTACGAACCCGAATAATACAGTCCGTGTTCGCTCAACACTATTCCTGAGCCTTTAAATGATCTCTCAGTCTGGTTCAGTAGGTTACACAATTATGGGGAAGACGGCTGACTTGACAGTTGTCCAGAAGACAGTCATTGACACCCTCCACAAGGAGAGTAAAGCCCCGTACACACGTACTGATCGTCGGCCGAACGATCGGCCGTCTTTTGTCCAGGGCTGTCGTGTCTGTTGAAAACTGCAAAAGACTGCACACGAATTTTGTCGGCCAACAACAGCCGACTGCAGAAGTGATGTCATGTGATGGTTAACTTTCCGTGTGTTTTTTCTTTTCTGAGCATGCCCAGTCTTGCTAATCTGCTGTCTGTCGGCCGAAATCTGTACTGACTGGCAAACAAAAATTTTAATGCCTGCACGATTATGTTCGGCCGAAAATGCGCTGTCGGCTGTCGGAAGCATCATACTAACAAGCCTACAATCGGCCGATCGGTCGTCGGCCGAATATTTACGGCCGACAATCGGTACGTGTGTACGGGGCTTAAGGGCCTAATTCAGTATAAGTTTGGAGTAGAGCTGCTCACTTATCCAGAAATAACTCCAGCCTAAACTCATTAGCATCCTAATTAGGTAAGTGGCTGGAGTTAAACCTTCAACTAGGTGCTTTAGTGAATTCGGAGTTGGAGTTAACTTAGGCTGAATTCGAGTTTGGAGTTAACCAAATTCCCTTTGTGTTTTTCATAAAAGGAAATTTGTCTATTCTGAATCACTATTACACAGCAATGTCATCTATTATGGTTTATTTTAATTTTAAGGTATAGTTATGTATCTTATGTGTTTTAACCTTTAGATTTACTAATAGCAGACTACACAGCTGTCTAATTAGCAATCGTCATTCTTTATTCATCTGAAACTTTCAGGCATATCTGATTGTATTCAGCACTTTGGTGTAGTGGTCTATGCTCATAGCCAACCATGATAACACCCTGTGTGCTCAAAGTTGTGTGTCATTATTTTTTTTGGCCACATAGTAATACATTGGCTACATCACCTAAAATTGCATGTTAATGGCCATGTATATTCAAGAAACAGACATGCATATGTGCAGGGTGCAATTATGCATTTGCCAAGTTTCAGTATTTATTTACAGTTGTCTAAAATTTAAGGAGGTGATGGCACACTTGAGATTTGAACTCATGGTCTCAGTGTTTATAGCCAGGAACACTAACCACTAAACCATTGAGCTGAGCATGATTACCCCTGGAATATTTATTCCCATGTTTCAATAGTTAACCACTTCCTTACAGGGCAGTTACACCCCTTCCTGCCCAGGCCAATTTTCAGCTTTTTATACTGTTGCATTTTGAATGACAATTGCGCGGTCATGCAACCCTGTACCTAACACAAATGTATGACATTATTTTCACACAAATATTGCTTTCTTTTGGTGGTATTTGATCACTGCAAGGTTTTTTTTTTTTCATTGGCAAAAAGAAGACCTAAATGTTTGACCCCTAAAAAAAATGTGTTTTTGTTTATGTAATAAAATTTGGTAAATCAATATGTTTTTTGTTGCACTGACAAGCATTGATGAGGCTGCGCTGGCAGGCACTGATGAGATACTTATATGCAGCACTGATGGACACTGATAGGCGGCACTGATATGCAGCATTGATGGGCATTGATAGGTGGCACTGATGGGCAATGATTGGCACTGGTGGGCAGCACTGATGAGGAGGGCACTAACAGGTTCCCTGAGCACTGATTGGCATCAATGGTGGCATGGGTGGGCATCCCTGGTGGCTCTAGTGGCATCCCCCAAGGGTCTGCACTGGTAATCAATGCTCTGATTACAAGCACAGATCCCCCCCCCCCCCACACATACACACACACTTACTTTGCATATGAATGCCATTTCTTCACAGCTGAAAGTGGCCCTCACCATGATTAGCCAGTTGATTGTGACCACTTGCTGGAATGTGTGCAAGCCAATTTCGTGTCATTTCTGGTCCAGGGCGAACGCCAATGTGCCATTTGCAATTTATTGTAAAGAGATTTTGCTTTATTTTAAAAATGGCGCACACAGACAACTAAAATGTATTGGAAATGTTTTACTAAGGCCAGTGATGATAACCCTTAACCCCCCCCCCAAGATGTTTTTGCCCTACATTTCCCATAATGCTCATGTACTCTGCAGTGTAGGTGAGCATCATGGGAAATGTTACAAAACACCTGTGTTGCCAAGGTTCATCATCACTGACCTAAGCCAACTAAAAAGGTGAGTGAGCGCTGTAGCAATCTTTTATTTAGTAATCATTTTTAGTGATTTTTTATTAAATGTTTTGATTACATTCATCCACAGAGGCTGAGTGGAAATTTTGTATTATTCCTTAATTTATATATATTGTTAGCTAAATATATACATACACACTTTAATTATTTCTTACAATTTAGCCCCCCCCCACACACACACTCCTCTCCCCCACACACACACACCTCCCCCCCCACACACACACCTCTCCCCCCCACACACACACCTGCCCCCCCCCCCCCACACACACACACACCTCCCCCCCACACACACACACCTCCCCCCACACACACACACACCTCTCCCCACACCTCCCCCCCCACACACACACCTCCCCCCCCACACACACACCCCCACACACACACACCTCCCCCCCCCACACACACACACACCTCCCCCCACACACACACACACCTCCCCCCACACACACACACCTCTCCCCCACACACACCTCCCCCCCACACACACCTCCCCCCCACACACACACACCTCTCCCCCCCACACCTCCCCCCACACACACACACACACACACCTCCCCCCCACACACACACACCTCCCCCCACACACACACCTCCCCCCCACACACACCTCCCCCCCCACACACACACACCCCCCACACACACACCCACACACACCCCCCATACACCCCCCCCATACACACTTCGCTGGAGTAAAGGGAGAAACCCTACCCATGTTCATACTGTACTGCCATTGCACACACACAAAAAATACAAGAAATGGATTACATTCAATAGACACAAAAGATATCTGAATTACATCCAGACAAATATGAAGAAAAGAAAACAAAAAAACAGGAGCTATGAAAAAATGGATAAGCTTTATTGAACATGTATAAAACATCAGTAATCACTCAAGCAGGCATGTGAAATGTGAAATGTCCCCCCCCCCCCCCAAATCAAGTAATTTTTATTCAAATTACAGTGCAAAGATACAACATATGATGGATAGATAGAGCTTACAATATCCAAAAGTCAAGCAAAAGTAAGTTGTAGACACCTTAGTATTAAGCATAAAACATACCCAACATACTTTTATGTTTATTGTTTGCATGAGCCTGCCTTTCCATTTAAATACCATCAAATCAGTAGAACATACAGCTACACAGAGGCATGAAAATAAAAAAAAAACACATGTATAGAGTACATAAAGACACACTTTGCAAAAACTATACAAAACCTTTAGAGCATGAAAAGTATTCATCCAACAAAATACACTTACTGCAATATGGGTCATTAGGCATGCCAGCAAACCCCCCCACCCCCAAAAGCAAATTCGAACATAAAGACATGTGGCCCTTCCAGAAGCCAAATGAGCTGCTCTTAATCATCCCATTATATAACCTTGGTTAAACTACACCCACCCAGTATAGGAAACGCCCAGCAAATTAATTAATTGGGTCTGTAGGTTCCTAAACCAAAATTACCAGTTCACTAATGAATGAGTGTTTGGCTGTCAACACACATAAGTCAACACACATAAGAAATGCTTTCAATAATCTCAGCATGAGCACAAAGTGGCTTTTTTATTTAGACTAATGCTGGCCATACATGATCCAATTTTCTTACAATTTTCTGTCCAATTTTCTTGAAATTTACCTTCAAGTATGTAGTACAAAGGCCTGCCTAATTAGATACAAGTGAATGTGTTGTTTAGCTTTGACCTCACATTATGTGGTTTGTGGTAGATCTACCAGAAAATTGTACAACAAAAGTTTAACATGTATGGCCAGCCTAATGGGCCATACACACTATAAGATTTTCTGGAGACTTTTTCCTTTAGATTTACCAAAAACAGATAATATGAGGTCAAACTTAAACACTTTTATTTTGTATGCAATCTGGCAGGCCCTTGCACTACATAGAAAAGGTAAATCTGAAGGAAAAAGTCTTCAGAAAATCTTATAGTGTGTATGGCCATACATGTTCAATTTTTGTTGTACAATTTTCTGATAAATTAACCACAAACCACATAATGTGATGTCAAAGCTAAACAACACTTTCACTTGTATCCAATTAGGCAGGCCTTTGTACTACATACTTGAAGGTAAATTTCAAGAAAATTGGATGGAAAATTGTAAGAAAATTGGATCATGTATGGCCATACACACTATAAGATTTTCTGAAGACTTTTTCCTTCAGATTTACCTTTTCTATGTAGTGCAAGGGCCTGCCAGATTGCATACAAATTGAAAGTGTTTAGGTTTGACCTCATATTATCTGGTTTTGGTAAATCTAAAGGAAAAAGTCTTCAGAAAATCTTATCGTGTGTATGGCCCATTAGTCTAAATGAAAAAAAAACACTTTGTGCTCATGCTGAGATTATTGAAGTATTTTAACAAAAAAAAGTATAATAATAATATTAATAATTATAATATATATATATATATATATATATATATATATATATATATATATATTTAAAATATATATATTAATATTTATATTAAATATAAAATATTTAAGTATATAATTTAAGTTTTTATGGCCATATAGATCTTACAAGCTAGACGAAATGTCTAAAGTGTTTGACAGAATGCAAATAATTAATGTATCTTCACTAGCCAGAGGTCATCAGATATTGATAGTATTATTGTTAATATACACTGAATTTAATAAGCAATACAATGTTGCCCCCTTTGGAGATGTTACTAAATGCAGTCTTGGGGTAACTCAGTATTTTCCAATATAAATATATATATTGTAATAAAAATATAATTATTTAAATGGCTTACCAGATCCAATCCCTGCCAAGATGGATGTGATGGAGATATAGATGGACATTTATGTATGTACTGAGAGTATGGACAAGTTTATATGTTATGTTTTATGATTACCCTTAAATATAAAGAAATCATCATTTAATTTTAATATTCAAAGTACTGAATTAATATGGAGGCGTGACTATGACCTCACCAGTTAATGGATAAGATATCCCAACCAATGGGGATAATATTTCATCCCTCTGGGTTTAACTTATGGTAATTTTAATAGTCCTTTGTTCAATACCATATAAAAAGGAGAACCCAGATGTGAGACATTACACATTGCATACTGACAACACCCATTACACCTACAACATACACACTACTCACATCCATCTATATACTAATCTTGCTCCATCATTTATCTGAAACTTTGAGGGACGCCAAACGAAACTCCTCCCTAACTAGCCACCATTTTAAGAAGGCAGCCATCTTAAGGACTCTGGTAACGACCATTTGAAGCTAGCAGCCATCTTAAGTATGGTAAATACACCTTGCTGTTTATTTGAGTTTATTCAATATTGTTTATTTCCTTCCTTATATGTTTTACATTGCATATTTAAGGGTAATAAGATTACAATCCCAGCCGTATAAACCATAGTAGATTTTCTAAAAAGCTGATTTTTGTTTTTATACATTTTTATTAATATCAGATTCAGTGCATTATTTGCAATTTAGTCTCCCGTTTTGCATCGCTTATTCTCGCTCCATCTGCAGTGGAGTGACTTTTGGCTGCGCAATTCGCAGACAATTGTGGTCTGTTTGTATAGAACACTTACCTATGGTTTATGCTATACCTGGAGAAAAGGTAATCTTGCTTTCATTTTGTTTTATTTTTACTTTCATTATTTAGCTACATATCACATTGCATTTATCGTTTGAAGTTTGTATTTTATGTAAAGTTATCTTTTTGTGTCATTTCCAGTTTGATCATTTATTGTGAATACATGTCTTGTGAATAAATATTTTTATATATTCAATACTGTAGACTGTACTCACTAAGATTGGTATATGCTTTTAAAAATAAATTAATCAATTAAAAATAATTTGTTACATATTGATTTGTGG
The DNA here is from genome assembly GCF_965119305.1 of Pelophylax lessonae. Lineage (NCBI taxonomy): Eukaryota > Metazoa > Chordata > Amphibia > Anura > Ranidae > Pelophylax > Pelophylax lessonae. The sequence continues at coordinate 645,540,833 of NC_138769.1, forward strand.
AAATAAGTGGAGATTCTCCTACCTTACAGATCTTTGCTTATTGACATAAATAGACAATGTTATATTTTCAGAGCAATATAAATATTCTGACAGAACACTTGCAAAACTGTATTTTAATCATGGTTACTTAATCTCCATAATTCTTATTAATTCATAATTTTACCTTTTTCTTAGGAGTAGACACACAATAAACTTCATGAGGTAAACACTTATTTATATACAAACCCAATTCCACAAAAGTTGGGACACTGTACAAATTGTGAGTAAAAAAGGAATGGACTAATTTATAAATCTTATAAACTTATATTTTATTCACAATATAATATAGATAACATATCAAATGATGAAAGTGAGAGATTTTGAAATGTCATGCCAAATATTGGCTCATTTTGGATTTCATGAGAGCTACACATTCCAAAAAAGTTGGGACAGGTAGCAATAAGAGGCTGGAAAAGTTAAATGTACATATAAAGGAACAGCTAGAGGACAAATTTGAAACTTATTAGGTCAATTGGCAACCAGATTGGGTATAAAAAGAGCCTCTCAGAGTGGCAGTGTCCCTCAGAAGTCAAGATGGGCAGAGGATCACCAATTCCGCCAATGCTGCGGCAAAAAATAGAGGAGCAATATCAGAAAGGAGTTTCTCAGAGAAAAATTGCAAAGAGTTTGAAGTTATCATCATCTACAGTACATAATATCATCCAAAGATTCAGAGAATCTGGAACAATCTCTGTGCGTAAGGGTCAAGGCCGGAAAACCATACTGGATGGTGGTGATCTTCCGGCCCTTAGATGGTACTGCATCACATAAAGAAATGCTACTGTAATGGAAATCACAACATGGGCTCAGGAATACTTCCAGAAAACATTGTCGGTGAACACAATCCACTGTGCCATTCGCTGTTGCCAACTAAAACTCTATAGGCCAAAAAATAAGCCATATCTTAAACATGATCCAGAAGCGCAGACATTTTCGCTTGGCCAAGGCTCATTTAAAATGTACTGTGGCAAAGTGGAAAACTGTTCTGTGGTCAGACGAATCAAAATTTGAAGTTCTTTTTGGAAAACTGGGACGCCATGTCATCTGGACTGAAGAGGACAAGGACAACCCAAGTTGTTATCAGCGCTCAGTTCAGAAGCCTGCATCTCTGATGGTATGGGGTTGCATGAGTGCGTGTGGCATGGGCAGCTTACACATCTGGAAAGGCACTATCAATGCTGAAAGGTATATCCAAGTTCTAGAAAAACATATGCTCCCATCCAGACGTTGTCTCTTTCAGGGAAGACCTTGCATTTTCCAACATGACAATGCCAGACCACATACTGCATCAATTACAACATCATGGCTGCGTAGAAGAAGGATCCGGTTACTGAAATGGCCAGCCTGCAGTCCAGATCTTTCACCCATAGAAAACATTTGGCGCATCATAAAGGGGATAAATGTGACAAAGAAGACCTAAGACAGTTGAGCAACTAGAAGCCTGTATTAGAAAAGAATGGGACAACATTCCTATTCCTAAACTTGAACAACTTGTCTCCTCAGTCCCCAGACATTTGCAGACTGTTATAAAAAGAAGAGAGGATGCCATACAGTGGTAAACATAGCCTTGTCCCAACTTTTTTCAGAGGACGGGTGTCAGCAGAGGAAGAGAAAGAGGATACTGATGAGAGTGTCCTGAAGATAATTGTTTGTTCACCGAGTCGTCTTAGGGAAAGAGACTCAATCCAAATTCATCCAAAGTGGCAGGGTGAATCGACAGCCTGGCTGAATCAGAAGATAGGAGTCCTCAACATTGTCTATAGTTAAATTGGAGTATCTCACTATTTCCTTCTCCTATCCCCATTTTACAATAAACCACAAAACAACCAAATACCCCTGGACTGAGTATTGGAGTGAGCTGAGTGAAAGAATTAAGGACTTGTATCTGTCATGACTATGTGCTGGTAACTCAGGGGGACCCGTACAGTGAACAACTGGCAGTCCTTACAGGGGCAGTACTACTTACATTTTAAGGTATACACAAAAAAAGCAGTATTATTAGTTATCTAATACCAACACCAATATCCTTGCCTTAGATAATTAAACAATAAATCTTGTGCATCTATTAAACATGTCCCAGACTTATCTTGGATGTATTACAACATTATCTGGCAGGATTGTACCCAGACTGGCTAAAGTCTCAAATCAAGGATCCCTCCAGTCTGTAGTCACAAACACACCTCTTATTCCTTCATTCATTGGCCATCAAATCACTCACTCGTTCAAAAAGCATTATTCATGAATGTCATAGATTCTTCACTATATATATATATATATATATATATATATATATACATATACAGTACATATGACAAACCCATAACTTTCGTGGGAAAAAAATTAGCAAATAAAGAAAAAACAATACATTGTATACAGTTGTGACACAAATCATATTGTAATTGAATGTTATTAAAAATTACCTTTCCTTTTCAATCTGTAGCTGTTGTAATTTTCTGAAAATGTAATGCAATATGGCTACCTGGAGCTGTTCTGTACACAGAATGTGTACTGACCAAACCCCAGAAACATCATTCCCTGCTTGTGTGATTGGCACACTAATTTTCCCAGAAGTCGGCTTTAAGATACAAGTCAGATTTCTGGCATCCCCTGCAACAAAAATGTCATTTTTGGTGAGATACTCCCAATAGGAACATATCTAAAGCGATGCAGGCCCCACAGCTTCCTCATTAGAGCCCTGCAGCTGCCACAGCTGATAGATCATTATGAAAGAAACAAATAATGATTTCTTCAGAATAATAAAAGGTAGGAATCTGCAACAAAGTTTGTTAAAATCCTTGTAATGTACAGAGATCACCCAGAGGGGAATTTTTTTTTTCTCAACAAAAGTGGAGTTACGCTTTAACACATCATACTTTTAGTTCATTAGGCATAACATGACACCAGCTGAGTTATCCCCTCTCCGTCTTTTTTTTTGTTTTCTTTTATTAGACCCAGAACAAGGAAATAAACTATGAACCGTATAGAACCAGAAAACATCTTTCAAAACAACAAAACCATATGTGAAATAGCACACACAAAGTAATAGCTCAGAAAGATCTATGTGATAACATGGAATAATGGAACATCTATGTAACAGCCAACATTAGAGGCAGATGACAAGTAGACAATACTGAGAAGGGAGAGTTATGTGGGAAATAAGTAGAAAGTATTGCTTAACTCCTAAGTATGCACCCCCTTAGGGCCTATTAAATAGGGAACACCACAATACCATTTAGTGTACCCACTAGGGATGGGCTTCGTGTTCGAGTCCAACCTAAGTTCGACTTGAACACAGCCCGTTCGCTGAATGGCGAACAAATGGGCTTCTTCACAGGAACTTCGAGTTCCCGCATCCATAATGCACTGGGCACTGGCAGTGCATTATGTGATTGGCCAAAGCATTGACTCTGCCCTCCATGCTTTTACCAATCAAATAATCTGTGCCATGATTAGGTTCCCTTAGCCAATCCTGGCTAAGGGGCAGCTGTTAAACTCACTACACTCTCCCTGAAGGAATTCCACTTATAAATCATCCGCTGGCCAAGGGATTCGAACCCAAAACCTCTCAATTGCAAGCCTGGTAATCTATCACCTACGGCACTGTCAAGGCTGAACACACTCTCCCTGCCTAACTAACTAACTTCTAGAACACCCAGAAGAGTGTTTAATTTATTTCCTACCTTCTGGTGCTGGAACTACTTATCTACCTGTTCACTTATCACAGCCTTTGTATGTTCACTTATAGGTTTTGTACACGACTCACAATAAATTGACTTTTTAAAATCAGCAAGGATGTTTACTTAAGCATTTTCCACCTTTATCACTCTGAATGCAATATGGTTCATCTGCAATCGTGCCACAATCACACATTATTTTTAGTGGCCAGCAAACTCGCCTGACCTAAACCCCAGAGATAATCTGTGGTGTATTGTCAAGAGGAAGATGAGAGGCACCAGACCCAACAATGCAAACGAGCTAAAGGCCGCTATCAAAGCAACCTGGGCTTCCATAACACCTCAGTAGTGTCTCAGGCTGATCACCTCCATGCAGTAATTCATGCAAAAGGAGCCCCAACCGAATATTCAGTGCATATTTTATTGTACATGGACATACTATTCAGTAAGCCAAAATTTCTGTATTAAATTTTCTTTTTTTTTTTTTATTGGTTTTATGTAATATTCTAATTTTTCGAGATACTGAATTTTGGGTTTCCACTAGCTGTAAGCCATATTCATCAAAATTAAAAGAAAGAAATGCTTAAAATGTACGAGTTTCACTTTTTGAATTCAATTACTAAAATAAATTAACTTTTTGATTAAATTCTATTTTTTTTTTTTTAGATGCACCTGTACGTATAGGGTGGGACAGCACAAAGTTAGGCTACAGTGCAAGACAGATGCATCTCTGGTAGAGTAAACAATGTGGTATGCAGGATCCTTAGAGGGAGTTATACCGTTTAAACCTGGTAAGGATGGGACTGATGGTGACTAGGGGATGAAGTGGTCCTTTTGTCTGTGAGGAACATACATACTGGGCAAGTGACCTGGGCCCCTATGTCACATGGCTCAAAGGAGCTGCCTACAAGCCTGGGAATTACATCACCCCATGATGGGAAGTACTCCAGTGATGGCCCAGACAAAAAAGGAGTACTCTGGTCTCTTAGGCTGAAGTTAACAGCTAGCATAGAGCTAACAAACCCTTCCTGTAAAACCAACAGTAATTGTAGCAAAGCCTAAACAGGCTAAATAGTCAAAGTCAAATGTTTTCTATTATGTAACACAGAAGTTTATGACTTCAACATAGTAAAAAAAAAACTTGTTTTATAATATTATTATGCTTGAGGTAATTGTAGCCGTATTAGTGCACTTGCGACAGAGACAATTGAGTACTGTCCGTGATACTTTTTTTATTTGCACTAACATACAATTTTTCAGGACAAGCTTTCGGGGTATGTCCCCTTCATCAAGATCCAAGCAGTACTGATCCACAAAATGTTAGCAGCATGGTAAAGAAACACAAAATCTCTGAGCCAAAGGAAAAAAAAAAAAAAAAAGAAAAAAAAAACAAACAAACATAAGTTTAACTGGCATGGTAATAAAACTAGCTTGATTAGTGAGATAAGATAGAGGGAGAGTTGAAGACAGGGGAAGGTGGGGGGGGGGGAATAGTCAAGGAGGGGGTCGTAAACTGTAGGATAATGAGAAAGAAACCCATATCTAAGTTTAAGCCGTTATTTTTTGTGTCAAAAAGAAGTATCATTCTTAGTTCAAAAGTTTTCCTTTCCTGCATGGTTCTGAAATTCCCTTTAAGAACTAAAACATTGAGGTCTTCTATAGTGTGGTCCGGTTGTGAAAAATGATGTCCCACAGGTGTACAGAAACTATCTTCTTTATGTTCCTTGATGGTATGTCTGTGCAAATTCATCCTCGCTTGCAACTTCTGTCCTGTTTCGCCTACATAAGATCCTTTGCTACATCTTTTGCATTGGATGAGGTACACAACATTACTGGAGGTGCAGTTGTATGATCCCATAATATTAAAGGTCCCATTTGTGTGTGTGACACTTTTAGACAGATTGATCTGGTTGCACAGTTTGCAGCGTTTTTTATGGCAGGGTTTGCTCCCATTATTTGCGACTTCATAATCAGAATGAAGTTTTCTGCTGATTAGTTTATGTCTGAGGTTGGGTGGTTGTCTGAAAGCCAGTATTGGAGGTTGTTGGAATATTCCTTTCAGAGTTTCATCTTCTGCTATGATGGGTTGTAAATCTTTGATTATCTTTCTTATCCCTTCTAGTCCTGGATTGTATGTGGTGACTAGAGGCACACGGTTATTTGTTTTTTTCTCTTTGTATTGGAGAAGATTTTCCCTTTGGGTTTTCAAGGCTGTGTTTATGCCGGTGTTGATGGTTTTGTCTTTGTAACCTTTCTTACGGAAGGAGTTTGCTAGTGTTCTGAGATGTTTATCTCTGTCTTTTGGGTCTGAACAGATTCGGTGGTATCTGATGGCCTGGCTGTGTATGATGGCCCGTTTAGTGTGTTGGGGGTGAAAACTGGAACTGTGGAGATAGCTGCATCGGTCAGTCGGTTTCCTGTATATCGAAGTATGAAGCTTGTCATCTCTGATATATACTGTGGTGTCTAGGAAGTTAGCATGCCTGCTAGAATAATCCATTTTAAGTTTGATAGATGGGTGAAAGGTGTTGATCAATGAAAAAAATTGTTTGAGATTTTCCTCACCTTCTGTCCATATGATGAAAATATCAAAAGGATCTTATGTAGGCGAAACAGGACAGAAGTTGCAAACGAGGATGAATTTGCACAGACATACCATCAAGGAACATAACATCTGTACACCTGTGGGACATCATTTTTCACAACCGGACCACACTATAGAAGACCTCAATGTTTTAGTTCTTAAAGGGAATTTCAGAACCATGCAGGAAAGGAAAACGTTTGAACTAAGAATGGTACTTCTTTTTGACACAAAAAATAACGGCTTAAACTTAGATATGGGTTTCCTTTCTCATTATCCTACAGTTTTACGACCCCCTCCTTGACTATTCCCCCCCCCCCCCCACCTTCCCCTGTCTTAAACTCTCCCTCTATCTTATCTCACTAATCAAGCTAGTTTTATTACCATGCCAGTTAAACTTATGTTTGTTTGTTTTTTTTTTTTCCTTTTTTTTTTTTCCTTTGGCTCAGAGATTTTGTGTTTCTTTACCATGCTGCTAACATTTTGTGGATCAGTACTGCTTGGATCTTGATGAAGGGGACATACCCCGAAAGCTTGTCCTGAAAAATTGTATGTTAGTGCAAATAAAAAAAGTATCACGGACAGTACTCAATAATATTATTAGGAAGCCAGTGAGTAAAGCAGCACCAAGCAACTCTTTGCCTTAACCACAAAAAGCAATCAATAAGTTCTTGTGATGATTGTCAAAGGCCATTCAGGCTTCAACTAGAAAATCGTTACTTTCCACTGAACCTGTATTGGTTAATAAATATAGAAGTGTACAAAATTACCCTATTAAATATATTCTGAATTAACGGGTTCCATTGTCCTTTGAGGCTGCAACAGCTATTTATTTTGTAGCAGCAGACTGGCTATAGCTCTTAGCTGTGAGCCCTAATGATAGCAAATGCTAGGTTGATAATGATGGATGGAGTTTTATCCGCAGCATTGTGGAAAAGGTTTGTCTCTAATAGTAAATTCTTCCTGCATCAAACAGATAATTATGATTAAATAGGCAGCACTAAGGATTTGGTGTCTCTCTTAGGCAGCATAAACAGCTGGAAACTCATTAGGAAAGAAATAGAGAGTAGCTTACATGTTACAGAAAGGAGAAAAGGGAGAGCAAAAATTGTTTTGAAAAAGTGTATTACTGCAGGTGCCCAAACATATATTAAAAAGTGCCCTGGATTTTGCCTTCTGCTGAGGCCGTGCCTAGATCCCCTTGCTTCTTTATATTAAACTTGGAATTGGTGCAGTGTTCCTCACAATTGCACGGTCTTCCGTAGAAGCTGTGTGCTTTTGGGCTCCTCCCCAGTTGTCTACACACATAAACTAACAGTGCATGACTGTACACCTGGGTGCAGATTAAAATGATTATTATTATTATATTTATATATAATTATATAAAGAGGACATTACAAATACTATACAGTTCAATACAGAAGGAACAGGAGGGCCCTGCTCATGGAGCTTACAATCTAAAGGAGAGGAGGTTGTACAAAAAGTAATAGCTACAGGGGATGATCTGATGGAGATGACTCAAGTACAGTTCTTAGGTGGGGGTAGGGTAGGCTTCCCAGAATGAATGAGTTTTCAAGGATCGCCTAATAGCAGACAGGGAAGGAGCTGACCAGGCATACCGGGGTATGGAGTTTCAGAGGATAGGAGAGGTTCTGGAGAAGTCCTAAAGGTGAGATATGTAAATAATGGATAAAAGGATAAATTAGGTGATGATGGAAACTGTTGTGAAGGATAAATTGATAGGCTAATAAAGATACCTACACCTAATGAGTAGAACACAATCTGGTAATTCAAATGCCTCAGTGCACCAGTACAATAGTGCAATAAATAGTATCAAATAAATGGTAAAAGTATTAAATATATATACCGAATGGTCACACCAATCAATTAATAAATATAATTAAATAATTAAATCAGCTGATCCCTGATCCGGATTCCCCGTGAAACGCACTACGTTCCAGTGCTCTGTGCATCTGACTGATTCGTACCATTCCCTATGCGTATGCTGTTTACCACTATTTTTATGTGAGTACCCAATCCAGAGATTTTAATAAACCCTACTTTTTGCAATATTACACTATGTACCCCCCCCCCCCCCAATGGTTTATTCCTCATATACTATGGCTGGAATGTAACCTGGGAGTATACCGGTGGTCAAGGATTACCATCCCCTCCCCTCCCCTCTTCTTGGTTTTGAGGCTCAGGAACGTTGAGGCATCACCCAGGACCCATAGGACCAGCCACCTCCACACTGTTTGATACAGAATATATATAACCCCTGCCTAATACCCCTGTGTGGGGTTAGGCACTCTGGTGAGTGCAATCTACATTAGAGTTATCTTGGGCACCCTCCTTTATATCACAAAGATTGTTTGGGATTGCTGCATGAAGATTTAACACCCCCATTTATGGACTTTATTTCCATGATTCAAGCACTATTTATTTCACCGTGCATTAGATCACCCACACTTTGAGTGGTCATTTAATAGATATATGCACACGTCACTTTTTCTTATATTTACTTGCACTTATCCCCCTGTTTATTATATGATTATTATCAGTGCTTCACTATTGCACTAGTCACTTTACTATCCACAATTGGAAATATTGTTCCTCCATCCCCTTTGTTGTTGTCACATTATTTGATACACCATTCTTTACTACACCTCCCACAAGCCATTTTTGGCACCTTCCATTTTTGCACTTTATGTCATGTAGTCACTTTACTGGGTTGATTTTCAAATAGCCCAGGTCACGTCACTAATCACTTTATTATATATATGCATTGTACTATTATATGTGATTTAATTATTTATTTATATTTATTCATTGATTGGTGACCATTCGGTGCATATATTTAATCATTTTACCATTTATTTGATACTATTTATTGCACTATTGTACTGATGCACTGAGGCATTTGAATTACCCGATTGTGTTCTACTCATTAAGTTGTAAGTACCTTTATTAGCCTTTCAATTTATCCTACACAATGGTTTTTATCATCACCTAATTTATCCTTTTATCCATTATTTACATATCCTTTTTTGGGCAGCGCCATTTTCCCTACCCCTATTTTGGATTATATTTTTGATATAGCCTTTGGCTATATTTAAGGGAGGCTGCAGCCTTTTCTTTCCCTCATATCCGTAGCGTGGGACTTCCTTCATATATTTGGCTGCACATCGGTGGTCATAAATTCCACTCGTAGGGTGGGGCCTATGACGGTGACGTTGTCATGCAATTTGTAGCCGATTGGTTGGTTCTTTGTTTGAGCCTGGATCCCAGAGGGAAGCCCGCAGGAATGCTGCACACTTCAGATGTTCACTCACATGGTTTTATGATGACATGCACTATTGGATCTTGAAAGTGCAACCTTTTATTTTATCAATAAAGCATTATTTGGATACTGCACTATGGTAGCACTTTTTGACTTTTGTTTTTTGAGAGTGGATCGAGTCTTCTCAGTGAATCCAGTGCACATGGTTTGAGGGAAACCTACTTCTCTGTGCCTGATTAGACCACCTATAGCTTACCCAGTAGTCAATGTATTCTGGTAAGCAGATTTTGATTCCCACTTTGGGTGTGAAATAGGAACATCTTGGTCACCCTTTATCTACATTATTCATTACCCTTTCCATCGGTGGTGGTGTTTCTTCATATGGATCAATGATCTAAGACTCTGCCATCTGTTTTTTCCACAGAAATTGTTCTTCCACTTGTATACACTATATGTATTTTTTAGGCATATTTTATGAATTTATTGATTTTATATTTATTGTGTTTATTTTTTACATTAGCGCTGCACTATATTTTTTGTATATAGTTTCTGTGGAATGTTATTGGCCCAATCCAGACTGTAGGGGATCGATAAGGTTGTTGTCAGTGGGGTAGCAACTCATACGGTTGTGGTCAAGACATTCAAGAAGCTTGGAGGCAGGGAGATGGGTCCTAAGTTATTCAAACAGGTGGGGTGCAGTGAGGGTTTTTTAGGTATGAGGGTAACCAGTGCATGTTTGAGCAGGGAGGGAAAGGTGTTGGTGGAGAGATAGAGGTTAAAGAAGTGGTTTAGAAAGTTTAGGATAAGGGGCTGTAGTAATTGTGAGGGGACAGAGTCCAGTGGACAGGTGATGAGGTGGGCCTCAGATTGGATTTTGACAACTTCCTCAGTAGTAACAGGGTTGAAGGAGGAATGCATTGAGTGTGGTGTTGAACCTGGTGTGTTGGAAGAGAAAGCTGGACACTGGATATCTCATCACAAATTGTGTCAATTTTGTTTTTGAAATGATTGGCAATCAATGATTGACATGTGCAGAATTTAAAAAATTGTTTCATTGCGATTCGATTCGTTATTTAAATAATTTTATTTAGTTCAATTTGTTTAATTAGTTTTCAGAATTAATTTTGTTTATTTGTTTTTAAATTCAATTCAAATTCAAAATCTGAATTCTAATTCAAAGGTATTCTATTCGAAAATTCGAAATTTGGAAGAAAGTCATATTATTTTATTCTATTCTATTCTACTGTTTTTTCTATTTAATTCTTTTCCATTCTATTCTATTCTCCTATATTTCTGCTATTTTCTATTCTATTCTTTTTTATTCTATTCTAATTCCTTCTATTCAAATTTAAATTTATTATATTTGAATTTTGGAAGACCGTTATATTCTTTCTATTCTATTCTATTCTATTCAATTCTAGTCAATTGTTTTTTTCTATTCTCCTCTTTTCTATTTTCTTAATTTCTATTCTTTTTTTTTCCATTCATTTCTTTTCTATTATAATCTATTATATTCAAATTCAAATTTATTCTATTCAAAATTAGAATTTTGAAAAATGGTTACATTATTTCTATTCCATTCTATTCTATTGAATTCTATTCTATTTTTTTTTCTATTCTATTCAAAATTAGAATTTCAAAAAATGGTTATATTCTTTCTATTTTATTTATATTCTACTCTATTTTTTTTTCCAACCGATTCAGTTCTATTATTTTATCTTCTATTCTATGCTATTCTATTTTCTGTTCTTTTCTTTTCTATACTAATCTATTGAATTCAAATTCAAATTTATTTATTTTTTTAAATCCTAATTTCAGAAGACGGTTATATTCTTTTTATATTACTCTATTCTAATTGTTTATTCTATTCTATTTCATTCTTTTATTTTCTAGTCTATTCTATTATTTTCTACACTTTTATTTTCTATTCTAATTTGTTCTGTCTTACTCTAATCTTTTCTTTTCTATTCTATTTTGCTCTGTTTTACGCTATTATTTTCTTTTCTATTATTTTCTGTTCTATTTTATTCTTTTATTTTCTATTTTTTCTATTATATTTGATTATTTTATTTTCTATTCTATTCTGTTTTACTTTATTCTTTTCTATTATATTTCTTTATTTTCTATCTGTTTTATGCTCTTCTTGTTTTCAAATTTGATTTCAAATTCAATTAAAATTCAAATTTCGATCAAATTTAATTTCATTATTTTGGATTCATTTAAATTTTTTACTATTATAATAATGAAAAATTTGTCCGAATTTCGATTCAGAATGAAATAGACCACACATGTCTACTGGGCAGTAAGTAAGCTGGCGGATGAAAGCAGTGGGGGGGTGAAGTAATTAATTAAAGGTAGAAAAGAGTTGAGAAGGTTTGGATGAGAGGGTTTTGATGAAATTCATGTAGTAGGTTTGTTTAGCAGTATGGAGGCAGGAGTTGTATTTGAGAAGGGCAGATTTGAAGAGGGAGAAGTCTTGTAGGGATTTAGTTTTACGCCACCCTTGCCTTAGCGCATGGCTGCATCTCTTCAGGCTTCTGGTAGTATCTGTTTGCCAGGGTTGTAGCAGACAAGGCCTGGTTTTGAGTGTATAGAGAGGAGCGGGTGTTTCTAAGGAAGATGACAATTTGTTGTAGACAGAAGTGGCCAAGTCTGGGCAGGACAGGGGTGCGATTTTATCATGAAGGCAGTCAGTAGCAGAACGAAGAAGGTAAGGGTTGAAGGTTTCTACGGGTAACTGTTTGTGAGTAGCAGGCATGGGATGTAGGAGACAAGGAGAGTGTTGTGATTGGAGAGAGGAAAAAGGGTGTAGCGGTGTGATCAGAGAGAGGATGCAGGGATGGCAGAGGTGGGAGAATATGAGGTCGAGAGTGTTGCTTTTGAAATGAGTGGTGGTTTGTGTCCATTCTGTTAGATTAAAACTGGAGTTTAGGTTGGAGGAGTAGTTGAGAGGTAGCTGAGGTGTTAACCACTTGCCGACTGTACACTGTACATTTACGTCGGCAAAGTGGCTTTCCCAGGCAGAATCACGTTAATAAACATCATCTGCATGAGAGGAGCTAGGGGGCGAGCAAAAAAAACAATAAGAGTGACATAAATCTTTCCCGTAGTTAGTAGACCCAATAACTTTTGTGTAAACCAATCAAAATACGCTTATTGCGATTTTTTTTTTACCAAAAAAATGTAGCAGAAAACAAATTGGCCTAAAATGTTAAAAAATTTTGATTTTTAATTTTTTTTTATTTTGGGAATGTCATATAGCAGAATGTGAAAAATATTGTTTTATTTTTTGCAAAATTGTTGTTCTTTTTTTGTTTATAGCACAAAAAATAAAAATCACACAGGTGATCAAATAATACCAAAAGAAAGCTCTATTTGTGGGAAAAAAAGGAAGTCAATTTTTTTAAGGTACAGCGTCACACGTCCGCGCAATTGTCCATTAAAGTAATGCAGTGCCGAATCGCAAAATAGGGTCTGGTCATAAAGGGGGAAAATCCTCCGGTCTGAAAGTGGTTAATAATGACTAAGATGTTAAAGTCACCAAGGATGATGGTGGGAAATTCAGAGGAGAGAAAGTAGGGTAGCCATGCAAAGAAGTCATGAAGAAAGTGTGACACTGGGCCAGGAGGTCAGTAAATTTCTGCAATCCTCAGACAAACTGGAGAAATAAAAAATGATACAGTGCACTTCAAAAAAAACAAAGGAAAAGAGAAGAAAGTGTAGGAAGAACTTGGAAGTGGGAGAGGCAGCGTCGGATTCCTGGAGCCAGGTTTTGGTTATAGTAGATTAAGGGAATTGGAGGATAAAGGGTCATTGACAGAGGCAAGTTTGTTAGAGACTGAGCAGGCATGCCAGAGGGCATATGTGAGGGGAAGAGGCTGGCTCGTGGAAGCAGGGGAATTAAGATAAGAGAGTGAGAGTTACAGCTACTGCCAGAAAGGGAGACTGCCAGTTATGAGGGTAACAGTTAGCTGGGTTTAGGGCCAGGGTTTAGGGCTATATCCCCAGAATTTAGGAGTAGTAGGAGGGTAAGGGCAGTAAGGTGGAAGCAAAATTTATACAAGGGCAAGTGCCGGAGTGAATTGGAAGTGGTGACATTGTGTGGGCTCAGAAAGAGCAGGAGATGATAAGTGCAGTATTATTGAGAGGGCAGAAGTGATGGAAATATGTACAGGTTGTGGGGTGGAGAGGGGGCTAAATAAATGAGAGTTTGAAAAGAGAGGGCATTATTGCAAAATGGAAGGTTAGTGGGAGCATGTTGGAGAGTGAAGAGAGGGGAAAAAGAAGACTGAGGAAAAGAGAGAAAAGATGAAATGGAACTTTGAGGCAAATTGGAGTGGAGTACTAATGTTTGTACTTGCCTTTTTTCACATTCCTTAGTTAAAGTGCCGTGCTGAAAGTGCCATTCATTTAGCACAGAGAGGGCACTTTGCACAAGGTGTGGCCAGCCCACCTTCGCTAGCTGTCCCAAGAGTTGTACTGAATTTATACTGGGGTGGAGTAGGGGGAGGTAAGACAATTAATCAATTAGGAGCTAATAAAACAAAACACAGTGAAAGTGGAGTTTTTTTGCCCTAAATAGTTTGCAAAGCAGGATGGAGACAGGAAGATATGGCTAGAAGTTTGATCTTGGCCAAGGCACAATGAAAAGTAGGTGTAACTCAATACAGACCAGTGTAAGTGTAAACAACAGTTTGAAAAGTCTTAGGAAGGCAGAAGTTAATTTCAGCCAGGCAAAGTAACCCAGTGTTTCAGAGAAGTATGCAGTCAGTTTCCGATGGATACAGCAAGGCAGATGTAGACCGCAGTCATGCAAAGTGGCTTAGTGTTGAAGGGAAGATTGCAATCAGTTACTCTCCCCAGCCATCTCAAGAGTTGTACACATGACCAGCCACTTCTACCCCATCAGATATGGTCTCTCTGAACTACAGATGGTAGGAAACAAGGAAATGTATATTCCCTGCATGTGTTTAGGAGTCCAGAGGCTTTTAGGAACCCAGTAGATTGTAGGAATTCAAGGGATTGTGGAAAAAGGAGGTAAAGGAGCCCACACCTGCATTTGAGCATGGATAGCCAATGACCCTTTACTACAATTGTAGGACATTATTGTTGGCGCTTTTCTGCTGCATGGAACCACATGGTTTGGCTCGCTTTTGCGCTTTTCCACTGCATGGTACCGCATGGTACGGTGTTGGAACGGTTCGGTACGGTACAGCGGCGCTTTTCCACTACAGGAACCGAACGGTACGGCTCGCTTAAACAGTACCACCTCAGTTGTGGTTCCAAGAGGGCCGTACCGGTACCATATCCCACAATCCTTTGCATGCAGCCTTGACTGTTTGTCACTTCCAGCCACTGATTGGTCAGAGAATTGTTGTTATCCCTCCCACTTTACTTTAGTGGAAAAGCAAACCGTACCAAACCGTTCCAACACCGTACCATGCGGTACCATGCAGTGGAAAACCAAACAGAGCCAAGCAGGGCCGAGTGGAGCTGAGCCAGTACTTGCAGTGGAAAAGTGCCAATAGGTTCCTGACGTTGAGATGAGCTTCTCTCAACAGTGTGCAAATTGAGGAATAAGGCTCCTCCACTAATGGCTCTGTGGTCCAAAGGCAGAAATTGTGCCATTTGCTCCGCCCATCCTGTCACCTCCTTATGTAACCTTTATCCAGTTGCCGACCACCCGCCGCAGTTTTACTGCGGCAAGCTGGCTCAGCTGCCAAACTGATGTAACTGTACGTCAGTCACGCGCGGGGGTAGGGGGTAAATGCACACGCCTGCTGTTTTCGTGATGTGCTGGATCGGTTCAGAACCGATCAGTCATCAGGTCCAGACCAATGATTTTTGGCCTGGATCTGGTGATCAGTTCTGACCAATTGCAGAATGTCCTGTGCTTGTGTAATGTAAACACAGGAAATGATGCAGTCTCCCCTCCTGGAGCCCTGCGGTTCAAGCATGAGAGGACAGAACATCAGACAGTGAGTACACAAGCACTACATTGACACCAGTACACATAGGCACATATTCACTATATACAGTACACAGATAATTTACTGATCACAGTATTAGTGTCACTTGTGACACAAGTTAGTGTGAGAGTGTAATGTTCCGGTACCTCTGGTACCCTTGCTTCCATATTTCTCCTCTCTTAATTGCGTCCCATCTTGTATAACAAAGGACGCATATACCTTTAAGACCGGATGACATCACTGCCGACCGCCGCTATGAGCGGCTATTTCAATCGCCGGTTTGCTCTCACTCATCGCTCGTTCAAACCCACATGTTCATCGCACCTACGCCTGAGAAGTCGGAGCTGCTGACATACCTTCCTTGCTGAACTGAAGCCGGGAAACCTCGCTGGTGATCCGTATCTCGCTACGGGATCACCCCTCTCCAATGGACACTGTTATTCCTAAACCTATCTAAGTGATAAGTACCCCGCAGGGGATTCTTGCTACCAATCTCCTACTGTCATCTACTGCAATTACCAAGACTATCTATCATCTATTCACTATCACCTGCATAAGACTGTTAGCTCTTGGGACTACCTTGAACTATCCTTGCACTAGGTTACTCTGTCTAAGTATACTCCATCTGTGTCCTCTTACCATCTGCACTATACTTGACATCAAAACCTATCTGCTTTACCATCACCTACAACTCTCCTAATACTACTTCTAGTGCTCACCATACAATAGCCTGTCTCTCATCTATATCCTCATATACTCTATCCCTCCATTAAACATCTATTGATATATATATATAGTATATAACAGGCTGTACACGGTGATGAAGTCCTGAGAGTTGGATATGTTGTTCAACAGATTCTCTACAAGGCTACTGAGTGTAATAATTCTGCAGCTGTAAATCCATCCACAAACAAAAACGCATGAACGTTACAAATTGAACGAGCCCTTAAAAAAAATATGGATTCAGCAGAATTATCCACTCATGTACTACAATTAAAACAGCAAGTAGATGCATTGATCCATGCGCTTACAGAGGTAAAAAATGACAATCAAACCTTGAGACAGCAGCTTGGCCATCTCACACAGCCTCCTGCTGCTCAGCCCCGTGAGCCTAAGATAAACCCTCCTATAGTGTTTTCTGGTGATCGGAGCAAATTCCGTGAATTTAAAAACGCATGTCAATTGTTTTTTTTGTTAAAACCTCTAACCTACACCACTGACCAAATTAAGGTTTGTACTATCATCTCCTATTTAACGGGTGAACCCTGGGCCTGGGCAGATGCTCTCTTTGAAAAGGATGATCCACTCCTTAATTCTTATCCCTTATTTCTAGCACAACTTGCTACTTTATATGAAGACCCCAACAAGCAGAGTACCGCTGACACACAATTACGGGCCTTAAAACAAGGAAGGAGACCTGTTGAAGATTTCGTGGCGAATTTTAAAAGATGGTCCCCTGATTCAGGGTGGAACGACACATCTTTGCGAACGCAGTTTAGACTCGGCCTATCTGAGGCCGTTAAAGACGAGCTCGCCCGAGCGGATTTACCTGGCACTCTAGAGGGACTGATCCAGACCAGTATCAATATTGACAGACGACTACGAGAAAGAAAGGCTGAGAAGATGGGCTCACCATTTTCCAGTCCTTCTCGGATGTTGCCTGCTGATCCTACTCCTATGGAAGTAGGAATGATACGTCCACCTCTGACCCTTTCTGAACGTGCCAGGAGGAAAACCGAACAGCTTTGCATGTACTGCGCATCCCCGAATCATTTGGTAAACGACTGTCCTCTTGTCCGTAGAAAAGAGGGTGAGTGTTCAAATGTTTTGCTAGGGGGACTCACAACTTCTTTTTCTAATCCTTATCTTTTTGTTCAATTAACATTGCAGTGGGACCAAACTAGGATCACCACCAAGGCTATGATTGACACAGGATCTTGTGGAAACTACATTGACATTTGTTTTGTCTCCCTTAATAAAATACCTATTGTTTCAAAACCCAAACCTGTCTCCGTTAGTTTTATTAACGGTACCCCTTTATCCTCTGGTCCTATCACCAGTCAGACACAGACACTTCTTGTAACTGCTGACGAGTCTCATGTGGAGACCACCACCTTTGATGTATTAACTTCACCACATTTTCCAATCATTTTGGGACTTCCCTGGTTACATATACATCAACCAATCATCGATTGGAAAACAAGAACGTTAGCCTTCTCTTCTCACTATTGTGAGACGACGTGTAACCTCCCCACACATGATAGGATCCTGTCTGTACTGTCGGATGACATTATTCCTAAGTGTTATCAAGATTTATCGGAGGTTTTCCTTGAGAAAAACGCTCAAATGCTACCTCCTCATAGGGACTATGATTGTTGTATCGATCTGCTCCCTAATAGCAAGTTGCCTTACGGACATGTATATCCTCTCTCACAGGATGAACTCTCTCACCTTAAGGAGTATCTGGATGAAAACTTGGCAAAAGGATTCATCCGACCTTCTACTTCCTCCACTGCTGCTGGGCTCTTCTTCGTTCGCAATAAGGACTCTAGCCTTAGGCCTATCATTGATTTCAGACAATTAAATGCCATCACAATAAAGGATCGTTATCCTTTACCTCTTATTCCTGAACTTATCGAACAGGTGCGTGGGGCTTCTTTCTTTTCAAAATTGGACCTAAAAGGGGCATACAATTTAATTCGAATCCGTAAAGGGGATGAATGGAAGACGGCATTCAGAACCAGATACGGACTGTTTGAGTACCTTGTAATGCCATTTGGGCTATGTAATGCCCCCGCAGCCTTCCAATGGTTTATAAACGAGATATTCCGAGACTTGCTTGATGTTTGTGTGGTAGTATATTTGGACGATATACTTATCTATTCTCATTCCTTACCTGAGCACATAAAACATGTGAGACTTGTGTTGTCAAGACTACTTGCACATAACTTATATGTTAAATCAAAGAAATGTTTGTTTCATAAAGAGGAGGTACTATTCCTAGGATATATTATATCTAAAAGTGGAATCAAAATGGACATGAGCAAAATATCCTGCATTCTGGATTGGCCTGTGCCAACCACTTGCAAAGCATTACAAAGGTTCCTAGGATTCTCTAATTACTATAGGAAATTCATTAAAAACTTCTCTGCGATTGTGAAACCTCTCACACAACTTACAAGCACGAAGAGACCATTTAATTGGACAAAAGAAGCAAATGGAGCATTCTCTCTGCTGAAATCAAGCTTTACCACTGCCCCCATACTATGCCATCCAGACCCATCCCTTCAATACATCTTGGAGGTAGATGCGTCTAATATGGCAGTAGGAGCAGTTCTCTCACAACGACCAACAAACACCTCACCTCTTCACCCAGTTGCTTTCTTTTCAAAGTCATTAAGTAGCCCCGAGGTGAACTACCCAGTAGGTGAGAAGGAGTTATTAGCCATAAAACTGGCATTAGAGAATTGGAGACATCTACTTGAGGGCACTCAATTGCCAATTCTGATATATACTGATCACAAAAACCTCCAATACCTTCAGACTAATAGAACTCTTTCCCACCGGCAGGTACGGTGGTCGTTATTCTTTCTGAGATTTAATTTTTTAGTAACTTACACGCCCGCAGACAAAAATAAAAAAGCGGATGCACTCTCACGACTAGCCGAGAAAGATTGCACTGAGGTTCCCTCAGTTCCTATAATACCACTTGAACGTATTATCGGAGTCGTTCGCTCACTAAAGGAGGAGATTTTGCACAGCATAGGGTTGGATTCACCTCCACCACAACTAACTACTGACGCAGAAGGCTTCCTCTACTACAACGATAAATTATACATACCCCCTACTATGCGAACCAAGATCTTAGAATTGTCGCATGATGTACCTATGGCAGGACATATGGGTATTACTAAAACTCTCAATCTACTCACTAGGCAATTTTGGTGGCCAGACATGAAGACAACCGTAAAAAAGTTCGTTTCATCTTGTGATATCTGTGCAAGGTCTAAAATTGACAACATGAAACCATCAGGCTTACTTTGTAGTTTACCGATACCCCACGTTCCGTGGGAAGTGGTATCCTTAGACTTCATAAGGGAACTACCACCTTCCAAAGGATTCAACACCATCTTGGTATCAGTGGACCATCTGACCAAGATGGCACATTTCACCCCTATCCGAAAACTACCTTCATCCAAACAAACAGCAGAATTACTTGTGAAACATGTCTTTAAGTTACATGGTATTCCAAAAACACTGCTGTCTGACCGTGGTTCACAATTTATCTCAAAGTTTTGGCTAGCTCTATGTCAGATACTGCGAATAGAGCGTAACCTCACTTCTCCCTACCACCCTCAGACCAACGGACAGACAGAGAGAGTTAACCAGTGCATTGAACAGTACCTGCGTTGCTATACTTCGTATCTACAGGACGATTGGGCAGATCTCCTCCCACTGGCGGAATTCGCCTATAACAACGCTACTCATAGCACTACTAAGCAAAGTCCGTTTTACCTGAATTATGGGTTTCATCCCACACTCCTTCCTCCACGTATCTTACCATCAAGTAATCCAGTGGCATCTGATTATCTTGCCCAGATAAAGGATTCTCTGGGATTACTCAACAATACCATATCTCATGCTCATAGCCAACAAAAAAAGTACTACGACCTCCGTAGGAAACCCTCTCCCCAATATGCCATTGGGGATCTTGTTTGGCTTTCTACAAAAAATCTGAGACTAAAGATCCCTAGTAAAAAACTTGGACCTCTGTTTCTGGGACCTTTCCCAATAGAGAAGCTTATTGGTAAAGCTGCAGTACAACTCACATGGCCAGTAGACCTCAAGATACATCCTGTCTTCCATGTGTCTCTACTGAAGCCCCATGTTCCTAACCAAGGAATAAGGCCTACTATCTCACCTCCACCTCCTGTACAAGTGGAAGGTGGAGAAGAATTTGAGATAAAGGAAATTTTGGATTCCCGTTTCAATAGAAGAAGACTCCAGTATCTTGTACGATGGAAGAATTATGGGCCCCAAGATGACACCTGGCTGGATACCTCCGATATACATGCCCCTAGACTGATTCGCAATTTCCACTCGAAATATCCGGAAAAAACAGTTCTAGAGGCCTTCCGGAGCCGGCCTTAAGGGGGGGGGGGTACTGTAATGTTCCGGTACCTCTGGTACCCTTGCTTCCATATTTCTCCTCTCTTAATTGCGTCCCATCTTGTATAACAAAGGACGCATATACCTTTAAGACCGGATGACATCACTGCCGAGCGCCGCTATGAGCGGCTATTTCAATCGCCGGTTTGCTCTCACTCATCGCTCGTTCAAACCCACATGTTCATCGCAGCTACGCCTGAGAAGTCGGAGCTGCTGACATACCTTCCTTGCTGAACTGAAGCCGGAAACCTCGCTGGTGATCCGTATCTCGCTACGGGATCACCCCTCTCCAATGGACACTGTTATTCCTAAACCTATCTAAGTGATAAGTACCCCGCAGGGGATTCTTGCTACCAATCTCCTACTGTCATCTACTGCAATTACCAAGACTATCTATCTATCTATTCACTATCACCTGCATAAGACTGTTAGCTCTTGGGACTACCTTGAACTATCCTTGCACTAGGTTACTCTGTCTAAGTATACTCCATCTGTGTCCTCTTACCATCTACACTATACTTGACATCAGAACCTATCTGCTTTACCATCACCTGCAACTCTCCTAATACTACTTCTAGTGCTCACCATACAATAGCCTGTCTCTCATCTATATCCTCATATACTCTATCCCTCCATTAAACATCTATATATATATATATATAGTATATAACAGGCTGTACACAGTGATGAAGTCCTGAGAGTTGGATATGTTGTTCAACAGATTCTCTACAAGGCTACTGAGTGTAATAATTCTGCAGCTGTAAATCCATCCACAAACAAAAACGCATGAACGTTACAGAGAGGCAGTTAGTGGCAGTTAGCAGAAGTCCCAGATAGGGTTAGGGTACCCGCCATATGTCCCCTAATATAGATTTACCCCCTGATGACCCCCAGTTAACCCCTTCATTGCCCTGTCACAGTGTCACTATTATACTGTAGTGTACAGATCTTTTTTCTGATCACTGTATTAGTGTCACAGGTGACATCAGTTAGCATTAACATTAGCGTCAATCCAGGACAGCATCAGATTGCCTGCCGCATACTTAGTAATACATTTTAACCTTTTGATTGCCAGTGACACACACACACTAAACACCTCCATTACTAGTATAGTGTCTGAGCGGATCAATATCTTTGATGAAATCAGAACTATACTAGCTTCCCCAATAGTTTAGTATAGTGTTCCAAAAATGCAGCGTTAGCTAGATCAGACCCGACACCTGCCAGCACCTGCATTTAGCCCCCCCTCCCAGCCCCCAAAAAGTGCAGTATCAGCAGATTACTGTCACTTCCAATACACAGCTAACTAAACCACAGCGTTAGCAGAGTTAGGCCTGATCTCTGCTAGCAATAGCAGTTACATTTTTTACTAGCGGTTCAAATAGTCCTTCACAACCAGGTGCTTTTTTACCTGTAAGTCACACTAAGTACCTATAAATGTATTGGCCAAAATGTCCAGAGGTACACTAGTGAAGAGGCCTACACGATGCTGAGCATAACAGATGAGAGCAATGGGGACGCCTCACTGTCAGAATCAGGCCCTGTATTCAAACCCGTAGAGAGCAGTGGCACCTTTACAGATAGCTCTGATGATAGGAGTAGTGGTCCCTGCTAAGGTAAGGCGTACCTGACCCCGTTCTTCTGTTGCTGAGGTGCAACAATTGCAGGGTTCTCGTATGCAGCAAAGTGTCGGTACTAGTGCCACCCAACCTTCTGGTAAACCGGCAAGCACCAGTGGCCTAGTACATGCCCGTTGTATTCAAACCAGCACTGCAGTAACACTTGGTGACGTGGCGAGTCCCATAAGTGCAGTTCAAGCTGGTGCGGTGGCAAGCACAAGTAGTGTCCCGCAACCACCAAGAATTTGGAGACAGGCCGTAGAGCCCATAGTGTCCTTCCTGATGCACTTGCAAATCCTGATTGGGAGCCCACCACTTCTGCAGCACCCGTACTTCTCCCATTCACTGGCCAACACCGGAATTTAGGTAAAAACAGCCAATTTTATTCCCCTTGATTATTATGAGCTGTTTTTCACAGAAGATCTGTACAGATCTATTGTGGACCAAAGCAATTTATATGCCGATCAATTTATCGCCGCAAATCCAAATTTAACCATTGCCAGAGAATTTGCATTGAAATGTATCACTTTTCTGGCTGCCTTGTTTTCAAACAGCTTCTCCCCAGCAAGTGTGCCAGATACGGGGTCAAGATGTATAAGCTCTGTGACAGGGCAACAGGCTATGCATGTAGTTTCCGGATTTACGAGGGAAAATATTGCAATGTGGAGCTCCCCAACTGCCCAGATTACATAGGGAGCAGTGACAAGATTGTTTGGGACTTTGTGTCACCCTTATTTGGAAAGGGGTACCATTTATATGTGGACAATTATTACACAAGCGTACCACTTTCTAGTCACCTCTTTAATTCTGGAATTGGCGCATGTGGCACCGTGCAACCTAATCGCCAGAGCTTCCCCCAACGGCTTGTAGATTCCCGCCGGGGGGGGGGAGCCTATTTGAAGTGTAATAAATTACTTGCAGTAAAGTGGAGGGACACAGAATGTTTTCATTCTGTCCTTCATTCACACAGATACGACAGTCCACATTGCAACGGTGACTGGTGTTGTTGAGAAGCCCCTCTGTGTCTATGAATACCTTCAATGACCAGATGATGGCGCCGTACTTAATTGCCTGTAAGGCCTGATGCTGGTACAAGAAAGTGTCTGTATACGTATTCCAATTGGCTTTGCTAAACACTCTTGTGGATCCTTCCTTAAATTCCAGGAAGAGATCATCACCGCCCTTCTATATCCAGAAGGTGCTGTGGCCCAAATTCACAATTCAGATGCAGTGAGCCGGCTGCATGAGAGGCATTTTCCGGATGTCCTCCCTTGTATCCCTACCCAAAGAGCACCCCAAAGAAGATGTCGTGTCTGTAGAAAACATGGATATAGGTGTGATACCATTTTTTTCGTCCCTCCTGTCCTGGCCAACCTGGGCTCTGCATCGGGGACTATTTCCGTTGCTACCACACACTAGTAGAGTATTATTATAGTTTGATGGCTATCACATTTTGAGAGACCCTAGCCTGGAACGTTTACATTTTTTTTACAGTTACAAAAAAAGTGTAAAAAGTTACAAAAAAAACAAACAAAATAAAACAAAAAAAATAAAATAAAAAAGCCAAAAATAGTTGTCGTTTTTATTAAGTTAATTTTCTGTTCTTACTGTTTTACTGTACTTTATAATATACTGCTATACTGTAATGTTTTATTGTTACTGTTTCTCATTGTTAACCATAGTTTGCTTTGCAGATACCGCCATTCTACTGTTTTACTGTACTGTATGTTATTATAATGTAATGTTTTATTGTTGCTGGGTTTTTCATCGTTAACCGTAGTTTTTTTGCAGATACCACCATTCTACTGTTTTACTGCACTGTATACTATTATGTTGTAATGTTTTATTGTTACTGTGTTTTATTGTCAACCATTGTTTGCTTTGCAGGTACGCCCATCAGCTGCAGCACTGATTTGTATATTCTGATAGCAACAGTGTTTACTCTCAGCATATATGTAAATCAATCATTGCAGCGCTGTATGAGGTGATTTCACCACCGCAGTTAAAAAAAAGAGCATATATGGCGAAGCATAGGGGATGGGGTGGACACAGAGGGTGGATCTCCCCTATGCTTCGCCATATATTTTTTAATACTTTTCTTGGCAGAGATTTCTTCATCCACATTGATCGATGCAAATGGAGGAATCTGCTATGTTCTTTTTTTCATTCAGCCCATGGGCTGAACGGAAAATAGAACATTGCATGTATGCCCATCATTAGAAGTGGGTAGATGCTGAGAGGTCTAATGGTGGGCATATCACACACTTTCTAGTAGAGATGTCTTCATCCACATTGATCAATGTGAATGGAGGAATCTTTTAGTTTCTCTTTTTTCATTCAGTCCACAGGCTGCATGAAAAAAAAGAACCTTACAATATACAGTATCTCACAAATGTGAGTACACCTCTCACATTGTTTTTAATGTTTTATCATATCTTTTCATGTGACAACACTCAAGAAATGACACTTTGCTACAATGTAAAGTAGTGAGTGTACAGCTTGTATAACAGTGTACATTTGCTGTCCCCCTCAAATAACTCAACACACAGCCATTAATGTCTAAACCACTGGCAACATAAGTGAGTACACCCCTTAGAGAAAATGTCAAAATTGGACCCAATTAGCCATTTTCCCTCCCCGTTGTCATGTGACTCATTAGTGTTACAAGGTCTCAGGTGTGAATGGGGAGCAGGTGTGTTAAATTTGGTGTTATCACTCTCACTTTCTCATACTAGTCACTGGAAATTCAACATGGCACCTCATGGCAAAGAACTCTCTGAGCATCTGAAAAAAATGATTGTTGCTCTACTTGAAGATGGCCTAGGCTATAGGAAGATTGCCAAGACCTTGAAACTGAGCCACAGCACGGTAGCCAAGACCATACAGCGGTTTTATCAGGACAGGTTCCACTCAGAACAGGCCTTGCCATGGTCGACCAAAGAAGTTGAGTGCATGTGCTCAGCATCATATACAGAGGTTGTCTTTGGGAAATAGACGTATGTGTGCTGCCAGCATTGCTGCAGAGGTTGAGGGGGTGGGGGGTCAGCCTGTCAGTGCTCAGACCATACGCTGCACACTGCATCAAATTGGTGTGCATGGCTGTCATCCCAGAAGGAAGCTGATGCACAAGAAAGCCCGCAAACAGTTTGCTGAAAACAAGCAGACTAAGGACATGGATTACTGGAACCATGTCCTGTGGTCTGATGAGACCAAGATAAACTTATTTGGTTCAGATGGTGTCAAGCGTGTGTGGCAGCATCCAGGTGAGGAGTACAAACACAAGTATGTCTTGCCTACAGTCAAGCATGGTGGTGGGAATGTATTGGTCTGGGGCTGCAGTAGTGCTGCCAGCACTGGGGAGCTACATTTCATTGAGGGAACCATGAATGCCAACATGTACTGTGACATACTGAAGCAGAGCATGATTCCCTCCCTTTGGAGACTGGGCCTCAGGGCAGTATTCCAACATGATAACGACCCCAAACACACCTCCAAGACAACCACTGCATTGCTATAGAAGCTGAGGGTAAAGGTGATGGACTGGCCAAGCATGTCTCCAGACCTAAACTCTGTGGAGCATCTGTGGAGCATCCTCAAACGGAAGGTTGAGGAGCGCCAGGTCTCCAACATCCACCAGCTCCGTGTCATCATGGAGGAGTGGAGGAGGACTCCAGTGGCTCTGGTGAACTCCATGCTCAAGGGGGTTAAGGCAGTGCTGGAGAATAATAGTGGCCACACAAAATATTGTGTGTTGGCTTATTTTGAGGGGACAGCAAATTTACACTGTTATATAAGCTGCGCACTCACTACTTTACATTGTTGCAAAGTGTCATTTTTTCAGAGTTGTCACATGAAAAGATATAATAAAATATTTACAAAAATGTGATGGGTGTACTCACTTTTGTGAGATACTGTATGCCCAACAAGGACCAGCAATATACTGGTACATCGTTGGACTTTGAGTGGTCATACCGGGATGATGCCTGCAGATTTAGGCATCATCTTGGTATCATTTTTTTACAGCCAGCAGTCAGCTTTCTTGTAAAAGCAATCCTAGTGGCTAATTAGCCAACAATCTTGGTGTGGTCAGATGCTTTAAGGGCAGAGAAAAGATCTACAGTCTATTAGACCCCAATTAAAAAAAAAAAAAAGTACTTGTCACTACCATTTGCTATAATAGGGATATTCGAATTCCCTGTGATAACAATAAAAATTATAAATAAAAATGAAAAGGGAAGGTGTCAAAACAAAATAAAAAAGCAAAATAAATAATAATAAAAAAATAAATAAATTCAAGCACCCCTGTCCCCCCGTTTTTGCACGCAAAGGCGAACTCATGCATCGGTCTGGTGTCATATGTAAACAGTACTTGCACCGTGCATGTGAGGTATCACTGCGAACGTCAGATCAAGGGCAGGATTTCCTCCTCTGTAAATCTAAAGTGGCAACCTGTAAAGGCTTTTAAAAGCTTTGAAAAATGTACGTAGTTTGTCACTGCTGCACAGGCGTGAGCAACATGTCATGTTCGTAATGTATGTACTTGGCATAAGATCATCTTTTATAGTTTACCAAACAAGTGGGCAATATATAGAGTATTTGTGCACAAGATTTAAAAGAAGTGTTTTTTTTTCCCAAAAAATTGCGTTTGGAAAATCTCTGTGCAAATACAGTGTGGCAAAAAAAAAAAAAATGCAACACCCACCATTTTGTTCTGTAGGGCCTCTGCTTTTCCAATTTTTTTTAAAAAAAGTGTCAGGCTTGGTCTTCAAGTGGTTAGAAGAGTGGGTGATAAGGGCATAAGCTTCTAATATTGGGCATAAAATGCCAGGACAGTTCAAACACCCCCCAAATTACCCCTTTTTGGAAAGTAGACACCGCAAGTTATTTGCTGAGAGGAATGTTGAGTCCACAGAATATTTTATATTTTGCCACAAGTTTTTTTTTTTTTACACAAAGTTGTCACTTAAATGATATATTGCTCAAACATGCCATGGCCTATATGTGAAATTACACCCCAAAATACATTCTGCTGCTTCTCCTGAGTACAATAGAACAAGGCAAATTGCCTTATGCCCTATGGCTTAATGCTGCGTTGGTGTGCACTGAAAAAAGAAATTGAACATACTGAATTTCTGTGCAGTACAACACGTTTCAACATGCTATAATGTATCACAATGCACTGCAGCATATAACAATAACAAAGGAGTTGGGGAAAAAAGAAAAATAAAAGAAAACACTGCAATGCCTGTTAACAGCCTATTACAGCACAGCACTTGGTACAATGCACACAAACGCATAAACAAGAGCATTCACATTATGCGCACAAACACGTGCAACCTGCGCTAATAAGCCCATATAGAACTTTTAAAGATGAAAGTATATTAGCAGAGAACTCTCTCTCTCTTTATGTGCTGGTGTGCATACCTTTTTTCATCTTAACCACTTGTCGACCGCCGCAAGTACATATACTACATATACTGCGGCGGTCAGCCCCGGCCAGGCAAAGTGACGTATGGGTACGTCACTAGCCTGTGAGCCAATAGCAGGCGGGCACGCGCTGCCGGAGGCACGCTCCCGCCCCGGCTCGTTCCCTAACAAGTCAGCACGTGTGAACTATCGGGTCCTCCGGTCACTCGCGATCGTCCGCTGTGAAGGGAGAAAGGCAGGTGGCTAATGTAAACAAAGCCGCCTGTCATTCTTCCCTGTGTAACAGCAGAGATCTAACGGTCCTGCTATGTAGGACCGTAGATCTCTGCTGTTACATGTAAAGCCACATCCCTGCACAGTTAGAAACACGCCCCTAGGGACACACTTAACCCCTCCTTCCCCAATAAAGTTAACCCCTTCCCTGCCAGTGTCATTTTTACAGTAACAGTGCATATGTATAGCACTGATTACTGTAGTAATGTTACTGGTACCCCCAAAAGTGTCAAAAATGTCAGTCAAGGGTCCGATCTGTCCGCCGCAATGTCGCAGTCCCACAAAAAAAAATCGCAGATCGCTGCCATTACTTGTTAAAAAAAAAAACAACAAAAATGACAAAAATCTTTCCTTTAGTTAGTAAACGCAATAACTTTTGCGCAAACCAATCAAAATACGCTTATTGTGATTTTTTTTACCAAACATATGTAGCAGAAAACAAATTGGCCAAAAATGTTAAAAAATTTTGATTTTTACATTTTTTTGGGGGGGGGGAATTTCATATAAAAAAAATGTGAAAAATATTGTTATTTTTGCAAAATTGTCACTCTTTTTTTGTTTATAGCGCATGATCAAAAAATCGCACAGGTGATCAAATATCACCAAAAGAAAGCTCTGTTTGTGGGAAAAAAACAACTTCAAATTCGTTTAGGTACAGCGTCGCACGACCGCGCAATTGTCCGTTAAAGTCACGCAGTGCCGAATCGCAAAATAGGCCCTGGTCAGGAAGGGGGTAAAATCTTCCGAGGCTTAAGTGGTTAATATACAGTATCAGTTCTACAGAGTCCTTGTGGAACCAGTGGAAGTTACGTCTCATGTTCTGTTTTTTTGGAGCTGAAACTGTTAAAATTCCAGACTTTAGAGTCTTTCTAATAAAATCAATTCTCTTCTGAGCGCATATTTGTGAGCCTCATACAGCAGGGAGAAGGGGAATTTACATCAAAATCATTCCCAATCACTGACTAAATCTCCACGATCAGATGGTCCCTGAGCTGAGACTCCATCCATCATCTCATTACTATTATCAACTAACCTTTTTCATTTGCTGCATAGCTTCTAAACTGCAAGGATTGGTAATGGAAAACAAAGCAGATTACATTATTTATGTATGTGGTGGGAAGAAAGTCTGTGAAGCCAAAAAAAAGTTTTAACATGACAAGAATCTATGCACTGAAGGTGGCTATTTTATGGTTTCATCCACTGTTACCAACGTTTTATAGCCCACTGGCTATTGTGAAAGTTGCTGTGATTATATCTAGAATATTGGAGGCTGAGGAGCCCACAGGAGCTCACACCAGTCAATAATTAAAGCTGAAATCCAGGCTACAAAAAAATCATCTAAAAAAAGCCAAGTACACACGCAACGATTATCGGCCGACCGATCGTCCGTCTTTTGTCCAGAGTGGTGTTTTGTTGGTTGGATAGTGCCCAGACTGCACACAAATTTTCTCGCCCGACAAATTTCTACTTCAGAAGTGATGTCATGTGTTGGTTTGCTTTCTTTGTGTTCTTTTTTCTCTGAGCATGCCCAGTCTTGCTCATTAGATTTTTCCCTGTCAAAATCTGTACTGACTGCACGAAAATCGGCCGTGTTTTGACGGCAAACAAAAATTTTATAGCCTGCACACCAGATTTTTTTCGGCCGAAAAGTCGGAGTCGGTTGTCGGAAGCATCATACTAACAAGCCGAAAATCGGCAGATCGGTCGTCGGACGAAAATTCCCTGCCGATTTTCGACACGTGTGTACGAGGCTTAAGGCTAGGTTCACACTTGTGCAGGTTCTGCGCTCCAGGTTTGTGCAGGCACAGCAGACCAGTCATTTAAATGAGCTGTTGTGACTATGGGAAATGCAGAGAAAGAGTTGCCAACCCTTTTTTCAAAACTAGGTTGCACGTTACTGCATGTGTTTTCTGATGCGTGGGGTGCCATTAGGCTTCTGCTAAAGAACAGCACCTTTTGCCTGGGGGTTGGGAAACAGGAAATGTGATTGGCATGCATTTCCCGCCGCCCATGTGTGTGTACCTAGCCAAAATACAAGAGGCATATGTATTCTTACTTGCTTCTTGGTGTCCATTGTGTGTTTTGGATATGTACAGTAACCCAGCGGGAAACTCTCCTGCACTTAGACTCTGTGCAAGAGTTTGCTGCTTTTTTTTCTTTGTGCAGAGTGATTGTCTTGTATCTCCTGCTGGGGCACAGTGATAATGCTGTACTAGCTATGCAATGTGAGTAAAGGGATCTCCAAGCTGAGCTATTGTATTCTGACAGGGGGACCGCCCCTCCACCAGAACACCACGCCATTGGCTGCCAGCGCTGATGGGATGCCATTCAGCCGGCTTCTGTCAGGTTGGTGTACACGCGGGCTAAGTGTCAGCCAGTTATACCAGGATTAAGAGGGTCTGCTTTTGCTATGACCACCTCACCACCCCGTGTCATAATAAGAAAAGCCATAGATGGATAGAATTTCAAATGAAAATTCTTAGGAAAAGTGTTAGGAAAATTTGTATGAAACTTTACCAAAAGAAAACCACACCATTTTGTTCTGTAGGGCCTCTGCTTTGAGAATTTTTTTTCATGTAAACAAAAAGTGTCAGGCTTGGTCTTTAAGTGGTTAGAAGAGTGGGTGATAA
The DNA here is from genome assembly GCF_965119305.1 of Pelophylax lessonae. Lineage (NCBI taxonomy): Eukaryota > Metazoa > Chordata > Amphibia > Anura > Ranidae > Pelophylax > Pelophylax lessonae. The sequence continues at coordinate 645,571,494 of NC_138769.1, forward strand.
GGGCATAAGCTTCTAATATTGGGCATAAAATGCCAGGACAGTTCAAACACCCCCCAAATTACCCCTATTTGGAAAGTAAATACCGCAAGCTATTTGCTAAGAGGCATGTTGAGTCCACAGAATATTTTATATTTTGTTCTTTGTGCAGGGTGATTGGTCTTGTATCTCCTGGTGGGGCACAGTGATGATATTACCGCCAGTGCTGTATCTTGGCCTAGGCCAACAAGGCCCAGGCCTAGGGCAGCACTTTGCAGGGGGGCAGCAAAAAAGCTCATGGGGCTGCACTGATATGCTGCCCTGATGGCCACTGATGAGGCAGTTCTGATAAGCTGCACTGATGGGCACTGATATGATGCACTGATGGGCTGCACTAATGGGTACTGAGAGGCTGCACTGGTGGCCACTGATGAGGCTGTGGTTGTGGTCTGTGGTTTACAGATGACAGGGCAGGTCATAAACAGGAAAGGGTGTGGCCTTTACAGCACGGGGTGGATCATATTTAAATTAGGGGTGCCCAAGTTTAATCAGGCCTAGGGCAGCACAAAACCTAAATACCCCACTGATTACCACTACTTTTACAAGGTAATGTCTAGGTTTGAAAAGGTATTCAGGGTACACAAATTGCATTTGTTGTATTTATTGAGTTATAGATGAAAGGATTTGAGCCTGGAGTATAACTTTAGTCTTTGAGAGACCAGTCCTTCTGGTAAATGCTAGAATTACCAGCTGGCTGTTTATTCTGATGGTAAGTAGGGCAACATTGTAAATCTACTCTGACATCAACTCAGGTTGGAGCCCTATCTGATCCAAACAACAGACCTGCTATGCAAAGTTCAAGGGAAGCAAGCCTCTTCCACCTTCTGCCTTGTGAGTCCATATACAATCCTTCTTTAGGTCCAGCCCTGCAGAGGGCTCTCTGTTCCACTCTAGTGCACAGGTCACAGACCTACATGATGTTGGTCAGGGGAGACCTATTCCCATATTCAAAGTTACTGACCCCACCCACAGCAGCTTTAAAAAGGGAACCAACTTCATCCACTGACATCACCAGGAGAAGGGCATTACTTAAACCGCACTACACCCCACACCTGTCAGCAAGTATGTGTCCCTGACCAACCTTTTATTGGGGAGTAGAAATTGATTCCATTGTAAGCCTTATTGCATTTACCTAGTATAAACACCAATTATTGTTTGGTTCTGTTCTGTAGATATTTATATAAAACAAATTTCTAAGTTAAGCCTGGTACACACTATCAGTTTGTTTTTCATTCAACCCAGCGGACTGAACGAAAAAAAAATACTGAGGAGCTTGGGAGGAGCCCACTGTACTAGCTATGCAATGTCAGTAAAGGGATCTCCAAGCTGAGCTATTGTGTTCTGACAGGGGGACCTCCCCTCCACCAGAACACCACGCCATTGGCTGCCAGCGCTGATGGGATGCTATTCAGCCGGCTTCTGTCAGGTTGGTGTACACACGGGCTAAGTGTCAGCCGGTTATACCAGGATTAAGAGGGTCTGCTTTTGCTATGACCGACTGACCACAGTGTCATAATAAGAAAAGCCATAGATGGATAGAATTTAAAATGAAAATTCTTAGGAAAAGTCTTAGGAAATTTGTATGAAACTTTACCAAAAGAAAACCAGATACAATGTTAGAAATGTGTTTATTCAAGAAAAATTTTCCAACCTGATCCTTCTAATTTCCTCATCACTGTGGTCACAAACATATGTTGATTTGACCCACTAATGATTAGAAGAGTGAAGAGTTTTCTTAGAACCTTCTTTTCCCAAGAGATTCATTTAAAATCCTACCCATCTATGGCCAGATTTACACTTCCATGAGCCAGCCCACAGACTCTCTGCATAGAGAAGGCTTTTGACAATAGGATTGATTTATTATCCACTTACCCACTGGGCACTTAAACCCACTTCCTAACCAGACCAATTTTCAGCTTTCAGTGCTCACAGATTTTGAATGACAATTACTCATGCAACACTGTACCCATATGAAATTTTCGTCCTTTTTCACACAAATAGAGCTTTCTTTTGGTGGTATTTAATCATCACTGGGTTTGTTTTTTTTTTGTTTTTTTGTGCTATAAATGAAAAAAAAAATTGTAAAGAAAAATTCATTTTTCTTTGTTTAGTTTTTAAAATGTAGCTAATTTAGTAATTTTTCTTCAAACATTTTGGCCAAAAGTTATACTGCTACATATCTTTGGTAAAAAAAAAAAAAAAACAAGTGTATATTATTTGGGGTTTGTGAAGGTTATAGAGTCTACAAGGCATGGTGCCAATCATTGAAAATTGATCACACCTGATGTACTGACGGCCTATCTCATTTCTTGAGACACTAACAAGCCAGGAAAGTACAAATACCGTGCAAATTACCCCTTTTTGGAAAGTAGACATTCCAATGTATTTATTAAAATGCATGGTGAGTTTTTTTAAGTTGTAATTGTTTACCACAATTCTTTTGAAAAATTAAGATTTTTTTTGTTATAAAATTATCATATTACCAAGTCATTTCTCACACACTGTATAGGCATACTTGCAACTACATCCCAAACTACATTCTGCTACTCCTCCTGAGTATGACGTTACCACATGTGTGGGACTTTTACACAGCCTAACCACATACAGAGGCCCAACATCCAAGTAGCACCTCCAGGAGTTCTAGGAGCATAAATTACACATACAATTTCCTGACAACCTATCACACTTTTGAAGGCCCTGAAACATGAGGATGGTAGAAACACCCACAGAATGACCTCATTTTGGAAAGCAAACACCCCAACACATATTCTAGAAGTCATAATGAGTCTTTTGAACATGTTATTTTTTTCCACAAGTTTTTGGGAAATGTGGAAAGAAAATAAAAACGCATTTTGTTTTGCACAAAGTTGCCCATTTATAAGATATTTCTAACACAGAGCATGTACATAGCAAAAACACTCCGGAGTATGGCGATACCACATGTGTGAGACTTTTACACAGCCTAGCCACAAACAGTGGCCCAACATTCAGGGAGTATCGTCATTTCCTGACTACCCAATACACTTTTGTGTATTTGGCATGGATGAGCACTGACGTGGCATGGATAAGCACTGAGGTGGCATGGATGTGGCACAGATGAGCACTGATGTGGCATGGATGAGCACTGACGTGGCATGGATGTGGCAGGGATGAGCACTGATGTAACATGGATGTGGCAGGGATGAGCACTTATGTGGCATGGATGTGGCATGGATGAGCACTGACGTGGCATGGATGTGGAACGGATGAGCACTGATATGGTATGGATGAGCTACAGGTGAGCACTGAGATGTCATGGGTGGGCACAGATGAGGCATGGGTGGGCACAGATGAGGCATCGATGTGGCATGGATGGGCATGATTGAGGCACAGATGAGGCATGGATGGGCATGATTGAGGCATGGATGGGCATGATTAAGGCACAGCTTGGCATGATTAGGGCACAGATGGGCATGATTGGGGCACATATGGGCATGATTGAGGCACGGATGGGCATGATAGAGGCCCGGATGGACATGATTGAGGCATGGATGGGCATGATTGAGGCATGTATGAGCATGACTGAGGTATGATTGAGGCATGATTGAGGCATGACTGAGGCAATATTGAGGCAGTAGTGAGGCATGATTGAGGCATAGAGGAGGCAGGGGTGAGTGGTGCTGTGGTCTCTCTCCACTCCTCCCACGATGTACCGATCACTGTGTACAGCGTGCAAGGAGAGAACTGAACCGGACATGCGCCGGTTTATTGACAACTGATTTCTCCATCATTGGACAAAGTGATCACGTGGTAAAGAGCCGCTGTCATTGGCCCTTTACCATGATGCATGATACGCTGGGTCCCGTGGACCCGGCGAGCATGGACACTTCCATGTGCGCGCCCTAGAACAGGTTTTTACCTTTAGTAAATCAACACCATAATCTTGTAGGGCACACTTAAATATATATGCAAAATCATAAAGCAACCTGCAAATTCCCCCCAGCTTCCAAGTGAGCTGTACAGGACCCTGTGTTGGCATCTAAGGAAATATATAGAGTTATATCTCAAGTTCTAATGGATAGATTTAAAAGATTCAGCAGCTGTATGCTCTGCAATTGGAAGGGAGCTCTGCATGTGAGATTTTTATTGCTCAGCTGAGTGCCGCTGAGTTCAGCTTTTAAAAAGAAGTCCAGTAAATACAATTTTCCCATATAGAGGGGCTGTGTCTGCACTGCATGGGTTAACTGCTCATTTTTGTCTAGGGGTGAGAAGAGTGGAGATATACTTATCTATACTTACTAACTATTCACCAATCCACCGAGCACAAGACTGGTCCCTGTCGCTCCTGCCCCCCCAACGCCAACGGTCTTGTGCATGGACTGTTCCTGATTTCATCACGCCCATAGAACAGCTCTGGACGTGAGGACGGCATGAACAGTCCACCTCTGGATGTGGGGGAATGCTGATTTCCAGAGGACTAAGTGATCAGTTAAGTGGGGGAGTGCTGTTTTCTGGAGAATAAAAGCATCAGGTAAGTATAGGCTTTCGGTGCGCCCCTAGAAAAAACGAGCAGTTAAAAGAGATGTATGGGAATTTTTTTCTTGAATCATACTTACCTAAGTGGATGCAGCATCAGTGCAATGCTGCACCATGGGCGTCCACAGAACTTTTTTCAGGGAAGGGCATCATTTTAAGGTCACTCATGCTCCACCCCTTTTTGTCAATGTCATGAAGGTCAGTCACCGTGCAATCCTGTGTGCCCCTGTGTATCTGTTTTTTAAAAAAAAATAAGCCGTTCTTTACCAGTTTTCAGAGCGCTGATCGCCACTCATGTGACCTACCGCCTCTCTCCGCCTCTCGTGCCTCTCCCCCTCCCCTCCCGACAGGCGTCTGCTGGGAATCCTAGGCCCCACCCACTGCAGGCAGCTGTCAGACGGGCAGAGGAGAGAGTCAGTGGGTCATGTGAGCGGTTATCAGCGCTCTGAAAACTGGTAAAGAATGACTTTTAAAATCACATACAGTACACCAACACAGGGGCACGGGCACACAGGATTATTAAACAGACCAGACAGGATGGTATAAAGTGGCTTAAGAAAGGGGAAGTTGAGATTCCAGAGGGGGCACTTGCCCTCCCCCTGCCCCCCCTTGCGGACGCCCATGCTCAGCACCTCTAAGACTGAAAACCGAGCGATTAACACCGCAGATCACTCAGTTCTCTGCTTTGCCCCCTCCTCACCTTACTGGAGTGCTGGGCTGTGGAGGGGGCGGGAATGGCCTGCTCAAGCTCTCAGTGGCTCGCTGATAGGGTTGAGCAGGGTGCCGGTCCAGACACGTGGGCAGATCCCGACTCCATTGTGACGATCTTTCCTGAGCCTAGACCGGCTCTGTGATGTCCGCAGACAGCAGACTTCAGCCCACTGAAAACCGGTCACAGGAGTACAGAAGGAACTGCACTCCTGCGATCCAAAGTAGAAGTAAAGCCAAACAAGCTTTAGCTGTACTTTTCCTTTAACCCATACAGTGCGGGCACTGCCCCACTCTATGGGGGGAAAAAATGTTTTCATGGAGTTATGCTTTAATTATCCTCCTGTCCCAGTTAGTTTTGACTGAGACCTCTGTTTGCAGTTTCTGCACAGTTTTTGTTTTAGTTGGCATATGTTTCATTACATCTGGCTTCTGTTCTTGATACATTACATAATTGTGTTGGACAATTTTATCATTAACCTGCAATTTGGGCACTGACTGTTTGGCATATTAGGAATCGTGTTGATTGCTGCACATTGCTTTGAAAACTGACATATCAAAGTACTAATTGAAACACCTCTTTTACATCTGACATGTACTGCCAGTTGGCAATCAACCTAATATGACTCACCTTTGTACCTTATAGTTGGATACTGAGTTACTTCACTGTTAACCTTCATCTTTAAATGGTAATTTTGCTATTTAGTCCACCCCCGTACATAATATGTACAGAAATTCTTATCTTCACTCCCCCCCCCCCATGTGCAAGTTCTGTATTAGATTAAAAAGCCATAGAATGTTCACAGGGGTTGAAAATCATTAGGAAGGGATAATTAGATTTGTTCCATGTGAGTATGCTAAAGAGACCCACAAAGTAAAGTTAAAGCAATTGTATAATGCATGCCTAACCTTTAATGATCTTGTTCCATGATTTTGTATTAATATATTTACTGCATGTTTCCTGATGTGCTAATTTTTGCTTGTATTTGCTTGTATTCCTGCCAGCAGGGCAGCTGGTAAAAGCCTGACAGCCCCCCCCTCAAAAAAAATACACTAAAATAATTTAAAGTAGACACAAACGCATCATAAATTGCAAAATCCCTACTAAATATAAGTGATAAAAATATATTGAGTTAATAAATAAAGCTATGTGTATAAATGAGGTCTTGGGGCTCATTCACATGGATACAGTGTGAATTAGCAGTTTATGTGGCTGGAGCTGCCTGGCTGTGTGCAGGCAGTCTATGTTATGCTATGAGGATGCAGCAGATGTATGAAAACAGCCGCAGGTCCTAATTTGACAGAAGTGTGTGTGGAGGTGTATGGCCCTGAACACAGACAGTGTGCATTAGGGGCCACTCACTCACACCTGCACACCTGCACACCTATCAAATTAGGGCCTGTGGCTGTGTTTGCATAGCCACTGCATCCCTATAGCTCACTGATGGCGAACCTTGGCACCCCACTACTACACTGAAGATTGCATGACCTACATTGGAAATGTAGTTCCTAAACATCTGTGGTGCCAAGGTTCGCCATGACTGCTATAGACTAATAGGTAGCTCCAGCCCCATGAAAAAACAACTCATTCACACATGAAGTTGGGGGGGGGGGTGGGAAGTAAAACCCCACATTTGAGCCAACTGCTACCCTGTTTAGCTGTAGAAGCAGTGGCTGGGAGTATATGCATACCATGGCTACGGCAGAAATGACAGGGGGGTTGCTTAGGGCAGGCGTATTGCCCACCAAATGAGACCCATTCAAGTGAATAGCGCCACTCTGCACATGCGCTGCAACCATGCGCAATGCATGGGATTGCAGCATGCTAGTCTGCGCCTCCTCACTGCCTGCCAAATGCTCCCTGAAAAGCAATTCAGACATGGATCACTCTTCAGAGAGCAAAGCATGTGTTTTTTTTAACCGGCCATGTTGGGAAAGTAATAGCACACAGGTGGGTCGGAGCTATGAGAAGGGGTGGGGGAGTCGGATCGTAGAAGGGGGGCTATTGGAATGGCAAAGGGGGCACAATTATTGGAACTGATACCCCTATGGATCCCCCTGCAGCAGCTGAAACTTGGTGGGAGGGAGAGGAGAAGAAGCCGGCTGCACTGCATGGGGAGCCAGATGGGGATCGGTTTCAGGGATTGCACCCCTCCAAGCCACCCGCTGCTTCAATCAACCCCCTGCTTGTTAGCTGCTTGAGACCCCTTGTTGAACTGATGGGGCACGGGCCCATTAAGGAGGGCAAGCACTATCCCCTTATGTACCAGTATATCCAAAACTGGAAAAAACACTTAACTTACGATATCTAGGAAAACAAAATGGCAGAGCCTTAGCCTGTAAAGGTTCTTATATATTCAGGTCATGGTAAAGTTAGTAATAGTCACATTCAGTGGACTTGCTCAATAATTTTGAAGACATTGTGCAGCACATCCAAGCCACTTCTTCAGTTTTAATGAGTGTAAGGAGCATACCTCAGAACAGGTAACTAAGTCCCATTATTCCAACCATCATGGAATGTATCCAAAAATATAATGGGAGAGAAAAAACTTTGTGGAAACACCTTGTTCTGATTATATAATCCCATTCCAGCAGCTGTTAGTCCTTCGAGTTACATGGCTAAAGGTGCAAATTGTTGTTAAAATGCCAAAGCAGATATGTTAAAACGGCATCATATGTAGGTGACAGGCGGTGTCAAAGACACCCATGTAAAGAGGTGGTTGCTCCAGTTTGCATAGACCAGCTGATCATTCTGTCCACAATATGCACCTCACTGTCCTCAGAAATGTCCCATTTCCTTAAGGTGTAGAAATATTACTGAGTCCTGATCTATAGAGATCACCCTTCTATGTTGGTCTATTCTGTTGCTGAGAGGTTGTTTTGTCTCCACAATATACAGTTTTTTACATTCCTCACTACAGTGGATTGCATTTGCATCTACACACACTCATGTTTGGGAGTTGGGTCTTCAAGCAAAGTAGCTCGGTATATGCAGTCCAGTGAAGTCTATGACATAAAACATAAGTGCTGAAGTGCTGAAGAATGTCCTAATATGGATTAGAACTTAAAGTAGAAGTCCAGTCAAAAGATATCTATACTTACCTATGCTGAGGGTGCTCAAGTTTGATCACATGATCAGGTACCAAGCGCCAGCTTCAGTGAAGAAGATGGACAAATAACAGATCCCCATAATAAGCCTATGGGTGACGTCACCACATAGTCTCTGCAGTTGTTGGCGATCTCTCCTCTTTACTGAAGCTGGATGCTGGAGGCATTACATGAATGATTACACCAGAAAGTCCTCAGTATAGGTAAGTATAGACATCTTTCCTTTACAAGGTAGTTGGAATAGGCTTATAATGGGAGTGGGAGCAAGTTTAAGTAAAGTTAGAATCTGCTTTAACCACTTGCCGACCGCCGCACGACTATCTACGTCGGCGGTCAGCCCCTCACAGGCAAACTAACGTAGGGCTACGTTGCTTGCTTGTGAGGGTCTAGGGAGCGAGCGCGCGCCCCCCGGGGCGCGCTCCCGCTCCCGCGTGGTCACGGACCCCCCCGCGCGTGTGACCAGCGGACCCGATGTCCGCCGGTCACTCGGCGATCGGCGGGGGAGAGGGAGAATGTCAGGCAGCTTGTGTAAACAAACTGCCTGTCATTCTCCTCGCTGCAAAGACACTGATAAAACGGATCTGGTATGTAGATCCGTTGATCAGTGTCCTTACAGCTAGAGCCACAGCCAATCACAGTAGAAACCACGCCCCTAGGGACACACACAGCCCCTCCCTTCCAAATAAAGTTAACCCCTTCACTACCAGTGTATTTTTACAGTAACAGTGCATATGTATAGCACTGATTACTGTAGAAATGTCACTGGTAACCCCAAAAGTGTCAAAAATGTCAGTCAAGGGTCCGATCTGTCCGCCGCAATGTCGCAGTACCGCAAAAAAAATCGCAGATCGCCGCCATTACGCGTTAAAAAAAAAAACAACAAAAATCTTTCCCTTTGTTAGTAAACGCGATAACTTTTGCGCAAACCAATCAAAATACGCTTTTTGCGATTTTTTTTACCAAACATAGGTAGCATAAAATAAATTGGCCGAAAATTTTTAAAAATTTTGATTTTTACATTTTTTTTTGGGGGAATTTCATATAAAAAAATGTGAAAAATATTGTTATTTTTGCAAAATTGACGCTCTTTTTTTGTTTATAGCGCGTGATCAAAAAATCGCACAGGTGATCAAATACCACCAAAAGAAAGCTCTGTTTGTGGGAAAAAAAGGACGTCAAATTCGTTTAGGTACAGCGTCGCACGACCGCGCAATTGTGCGTTAAATTCACGCAGTGCCGAATCGCAAAATACCCCCTGGTCGGAATGGGGGTAAAATCTTCCGGGGCTTAAGTGGTTAAATTCTAATACATATCAGGACATACTTCAGCACTGTGGTGGGGACAGACCTGGAACAGAGATGTGGCTAAGAATGCATCCCATTTGCAGTTTTTAAATTGAAGAATAGCAGCATCATTCTGTGGCCTCATCTCTGTTCCAGGTCTGTCCCCACCACAGTCACTATTACAGCCTTATTAAGGGGGAGGCATTTCCTTCAAAATGTTTTGGATTTACCTATTACCTGTGAATTGTCAATTTCAATAAACTTCTTAAATATACCTTCAAATGTAATGAACTTTTATACCTAGTTCTCCTCTACACCAGTTTTTCCTGTTGCTTTCAGAGAGACAGCAGCCTAAGACCTTGAAAAGGCTCACCTACACCACGCCTTCATTGGGTATAAACCTCCATGAGAGCCGGTTCAAACTTGTGCGGATGCGCTGATCGCATGTAATTCGGAGCGCACTGCTCCTTTATTACATGCGATCTCCTGTGCAGATGCGAGTTCAGCCATACACTTTGTAAGGCTGAATTTGCACTGCATCCACAGCAAACTCGCACATGAGGCATTTTTTGAGCCGCCTCAGAATCGGATCGCACAGTGGTTCACACTTGTGCGATCCGATTCTGTGCGAACTTGCAGATCGCACTGCGATATGCGATCAAACTGGGGGTGTCATTAACATTTAATTGATACCCCCTGCGTATCGCATATGGCAGTGTGAACTGCCAGATGTGCGGATGCGATGCGGGATCACGCTGCATATTCGCAGCGTTCCCGCATCGCACAAATCTGAACCGAGCCTTAAGGATAATTTTACCACTTAAGGACCGAGCCCATTTCTAACACATGTTGTTTACAAGTTAAAAATCAGTATTTTTTGCTAGAAAATTACTTAGAACCCCCAAACGCTAAATATATATTTTTTTTAAGCAAAGACTCTGGAGAATAAAATGGCGGTCATTGCAATATTTTTTGTCACGCGTTATTTGCGCAGCGGTCTTTCAAATGCCATTTTTTTGGAAAAATTACATTTCACTGCATTTAAAAAAACTAAACAGTAAAGTTAGCCCATTTTTTTTTTTTTTTTTGTATATTGTGAAAGATGTGTCACGTCGAGTAAAGAGTTACCCAACATGTTGCGGCTTAAAATTGCACACACCCGCAGAATGGTGACAAACTACGATCAATAAAAATCTCCATAGGCGGCACTTTAAAAATTTTTAACGGTTACCAGTTTAGAGTTACAGAGTAGCTCTTTTTTTTAAATTATTTCTCTCGATCTGGCGATACCTCACATGTGTGGTTTGAACAGCGATTTAATTTGCGGGCGCGACTTCCGTATATGTTTTCTTTCGAGCTCACGGCGACGGTCGCGGTTAAAAATGTTTTTTTTCCTATTTATTTTATTTATTTTTTTAATTTTAGCACAGGTTTTACAAAAAAAATAAATCTGATCACTTTTATTGCTGTCAAAAGCAATGTAAACATTCCTTGTGACAGCAATAGGCAGTGATAGGTACTCTTTATGGAGGTATCGGGGTCTAAAAGACCCTAGACCCCTCCACTGCACTTCAATGTATTCAAAATGCCAAAAACTGCATTTTTGAATACAGTTGCATTTTAAATTCGGCGCCTTTAGCAGCCAAGTAACCCGGACGTGACATCATGGACGCCGCCTCCGGGTTACGTCGTCGGAGACCCGATCAAAGCCACATCCGTCTTTGATCGGGACTCCAACCAGCCGGCAGACATGCCTATTGGTTGCTCAGGTCTCCCAGTGGGACGGGAGACCCGTCAGAACCACGAAAGTCGGCGAGGGGGGGGTGTCCCCTCCCACTCACTGGGGTAATGATTCAGCGACTCTGGAGCCACATCGGTCATTACCGCTCTAAAGAATGGTACCAGAATGATGTCTCTAGCTGTAGGCATCCGCCCGGTAGAACCGCTTATTGCAGCCGACGTAGAGCTACGTCGATTTGCGGTAAGTGGTTAACATTAACACACAGTGCTCGCAATCAATACCAGATCATCCACTGGTTCAGTGCTGTCACAAGCACACATGATGTATGATTCTGACCCTCATTATAAATGAGGTAGATACTCTGATGAGAGATGAAATTTCTTCGACCTTACAGAATAAGTCCAGTTAGATGTGACTAAATAGTTAGCGCTTCTGCTAGAGTTGTTGGTTCAAATCCCCTGGAGCCTGCCTGGAGTTTGCATGTTCTCCCTGTGCCTGCATGGGTTTCCTCCCACACTCCAAAGACAGGCTGGTAGGTTAATTGGCTCCTCTCTAAATTGACCCTAGTATGTATGAATGTGAGAGACCTTAGAGTGTAAGCTCCTTGAGGGCAGGGACTGATGTGAATGTATAATAAATATGTAAAGTGCAGCATAAATGGATGGTGCTATATAAGTACCTGTAATAAATAAATAAACGAATACTAGCTTTTTCCTGGTTCTTAAACTAGTATGTGCAATAGAGTCAAGTAATGGTTGCTTCCACAAAATCTTTGTGACAGAGTACCTTTAACAGCTATTTTCCTCTTTGACTAATGATTACAGTTATCCTTTAACCTACCAAGTTCAAACTGATAGTTTCAAAAAGCCTCCTCTCCTCTTCTACATTGACTTTCTTATAAGCAGTCTAAACTTCCCCATACTCCACTGATTTGTTTAATTCGGCTCTGAAAGTGTTTAATGATTATGCTCATCAGAGGTCTCTTGGTGTTTTGCATAATCAGGAAAGGACATTAAACAGAATTAAGCACAAGTCCCAGCCTCCTCCCTGTAGTGAATTTCCATGTACTGTCAAATGCATTAATACTCAGGTCAAGTCAGGGGGTATGAAGACAGCAGATAGTCAAAGAGCAATGTAATATCTGCTTTATAAAATGGATTCTCTTGAATGAAGAAGAAACCAAATCATCCATCTCTCTTTGTTATTTATGAATGTGACTGATGAGAGCAATGCGCAGGAGGCGAAATGCCATGCCCTGTGCTCAGCCGCACATTAATGCATTCATCAGCATCATGACCTTGAAGTGTAAATTGCGGGAGGCTGTTTAGTAATCATTGTTTTACCTTACTTAATGACTGTGTGCCATAAAAAAAAAGATACTTCTACTGTTGATGGCATATGATTCATTCTACTATAAAAGCAAGATTGCTGCTCAACATGAATGGTGATTAGATGCTGCTTTCAATAACTTATTGTTATTTCCTGTTTTGCCTATATGTTTATTTATTCCCTATTGAGTCAGCTGATTAAAGTTAAATGGCAAGGAGTCAATTGCAATTAACTAGAACTAGACAAGGGTGCACTTTCCTATGCACTAAAGGCCACTTATATAAAACTTAAAGTGATACTAAAATCTCGTTTTTTTTTTTTTTTGGTTTTGCACAGCGTTTTGCACAGAGTGGCCCAGATCCTGCTCCTCTTGGGTCCCTTTTCTGTGCTCCTGGCCCCTCTCTCCTGTTGAGTGCCCCCACAGCAAGAAGCTTGCTGTGGTGGCACCCAAGCCAAGTCACAGCTCCTTGTGTCCATTCAGACACAGAGCCGCAACTCGGCCCTGCTCCCTCCCTCTCTCTCCTGATTGACTGACTGACTTTGATTGACAGCAGCAGGAGCCAATCGCTCTGTGCTGCTGTCTTAGCCAATGAGAAGGGGAGTCCCGGGCAGCTGAGACACTCCTACAACTTTGCTGGATAAAGATGGGCTCAGGTAAGTATTAGAGGGGCTGAGGGGGGGCTGCTGCACACAGAAAGTTTTTTTTATCTTAACTACTTGCCTACCGTGCACTTTCACCCCCTTCCCATCCAGGCCAATTTTCAGTTTCAGCGCTGTCACGCTTTGAATGACAATTGCGCGGTCATGCTACACTATACCCATATGAAATTTTTATCATTTTTTTCACAGAAATAGAGCTTTCTTTTGCTGGTATTTAATCACCTCTGGGTTTTTTATTTCTTACAAAAAAAAAAGAAAAAAGACAGAAAATTTTGAAAAAAAAAAAAGTTTTTCTTATTTTCTGCGAGTAAATTTTGAAAATAAATAAATTTTTCTCCTTCACTGATGTGCGCTGATGAGGCGGCACTGATGGGCACTGATAGGCTGCACTGATGGGCACTGATGAGGTGGCACTTATGGGCACTGATGAGGTGGCACTGATGAGGAGGTACTAATATGCCGCACTGATGAGCACTGATAGGCGGCACTGATAGGCAGCACTGATGAGCACTGATAGGCAGCACTGATGAGCACTGATAGGTGGCACTGCTGGGCACTGAGAGGTGGCACTGCTGGGCACTGAAAGGCGGCACTGATGGGTGGCACTTATGGGCACTGATGAGGTGGCACTGATGAGGAGATACTAATATGCCGCACTGATGAGCACTGATAGGCGGCACTGATAGGCAGCACTGATGAGCACTGATAGGCAGCACTGATGAGCACTGATAGGTGGCACTGCTGGGCACTGAGAGGTGGCACTGCTGGGCACTGAGAGGCGGCACTGATGGGCGGCACTGATGGGCACTGAGAGGCGGCACAGCTGGACACTGATGGGTGGCACTGATGGACACTGACGGGTGGCACTGATGGACACTGACGGATGGCACTGATGAGCACTGAAGGGTGGCACTGATGAGCAGCACCATCGGTGCCCACAGTGCTGCCAGTCAGTGCTCATCAGTGCCTAGATGAGCAGGTACTGATGGGCACTGACTGGCAGCACTATGGGCACTGATTGTGGGCACTGATGGGGGCACTGATGGAGGGCACTGATGGTGGGCACATTTTATTTTATTTACCTTTGTTGTAATCAGGGCACTGGTGATCAGTGCCCTGATTACATTTTTCTTTGTCCCCGAACGGCTGATGGGCTCTCTCCTTCCTCATACTGCAGTCTCTGTGTGAGGAAGGAGCGCTGGCGATGAGAGATGATCTCATATGTTTACATATGAGATCATTTCTCATTGCATGGGCCGATCACGTGGTAAATGGCCGCTGTGATTGGCCATTTACCACGATCTGTGACTGGCTGTGTCCAAGGGACACGGCCGACACAGATTTTCCCCGATGCACGCTCGTGGGAGCGCGCGGGGAGCCTGTCTCTGGGAGGCCGTTTAAAGACGGCCTCCCGGAAATTCGAGTCTGCGCTGTAGCCGTACTTCGGCTATAGCGCGGATATGAAGAAGTTAATGCATAAAATGCATTAAGTTAAAATAAAACCTTCTGCCTTTACAATCCCTTAAACCTTTATTATAAAATCATGTAAGGTATGTAAATACCCATACCAGGTATCCCTATAGGGTGAGGTCAATGCCACTATATATGAACCAAAGCCCTATCTTTATGTGGTAATATTTCCATCTACCAAGTTAATTGGTGAAACTTCTCTTGATATACACAAATATGTGTAGGGGAGCGCAACCCTTGTCTAGTTCATTTATGCCACAGTAAGTATTATCATATCACAGCTTTTGTATTTTTGTCATTAAGATTTTTTTTGCATGCTTTGAACATAGAATATTTAATAAGTAAAAAGGTAGTTTGAATGATCTTAGCAGAGGCGTAACTAGAACCTTTAGGGCCCCGATGCAAGAAACCATGAAGGGCCCCCCAGACCCCTGGCCAGGGCCCTTCCCTTCAAGCCCGGGGCTCTTCCCACTACTCCTGGGGCTCTTTACTCTCGTTGCATGGCCTTTTATTACGGTCCTGCAGCAGTATCCTTTCACAAGTTCTGCAGTGGGCCCCCTTCCTGCAATCTTGGGGCCTCCCCACAGTGGTGCAATGCCAGGGCCCGGTCGCAAGTGTGACCTTTGAGATCCTGGAAGTTCACCCACTGGTTTGCTACCGGGCCCCCTGGAGCATGGGGCCCGGTAGCAATTGCAACCCCTGCAACCCCTGTAGTTACGCCCCTGGATCTTAGGACATCACAGAGTAGCAGCATTTGGAGACCTGCTTCCTCTGTCGGTAGGCTTGTTACCTAGATCTCGGACAGCTGCTGAGGAGCAGAAACACAAGGCTAACCATTTAACGTTTTCAACATCTCTTACAGAGCAGCAGCCAATCAATCAAGACCAGGGGTGACTTTTATGCCTTCAGAGTATCTTATGCTGAACAGGTTTGCAAAACTGAGTATTTGAGGAAGTTTAAGAAGTAGAAGGGGCAGAAAGAATGGGAATGTACTGTACGCTTATAAAGACATTGCAAAAACTGCATAGTGTCCAAATTAGAGAAAAAAAAAGTTTAATGTGTGACTATGAAAAAAAAAATTTAACACTAGACAGATGAAAAAAATTGGCTGTACACCTCAAACATGAAATATGAACAAAGCATATCCCTCTATAGTGTGTACTCAAATAAAAGCACTAAGTGTAATTTCTGTCTACTGATTTGTTTCTCTGCTATCAGCATGAGTCAGTTCTGACAAGTTTTCCTGACACCAAGAGAAAAAACATGAAAGGGGAGGGAGCTGCAGCTGACCAACAGCCTCAGCTCTGTTCCTGTGTGCTGTGTGAAGGGGGTGTGTCCCTTCCCTCCAATCAACTGTCAGAGCTCTTCCCAATGAGCTCTGCAGAGTGTAACCTTTTTTTCCCTGACAGCTCAGATAAGCTTTAGGCTGGGTTTACACTATTGTGGGTTTCCCCGCATCCAACTTGCATGTCAGTTGATTGTGATGAGCTGTCTATGGAGCCGGTTCAGATATCTCCGGAGCTGCAGATAAACAAGTACAGCTTATGCAGGAGCATTTGTTTCATCTCTATGTATCACCTGAGTCCGGTCATTTCACTTGGTTTATGGAAGGGTTTACAACCACTTTAATTTACTGTACCTCTAATACATTAAGGCCTCCTTCACATGGCTATTTAGCCACATACACTGGATTCCAAGATTTCAGAAATCAGAAGATTATTGTGGTTGCAATGACAGCTGCATGCGAATAGTAGCTGTGGTTCTGTGGATAGAAATTTGACTTGGTATCAGCCTTTTGAAGTTCCTGTACCCTTAGACTGGAAGGGGAGGAATCAGCACAAGGAGCCAATAAGTTGAGCATGTTGAGCTAGGAGGAGTAGACAGAGTGACAGGGAGATGAGCATATCAGTCTGCTACTTCTCCTTTCACTGTCCAGTCACATGCTGGGAAGTGAAGAAGATACCTGTAAGTGTTATTTAAGTTTGGTGTGCATTTTAGCGTGCCCACTATTTCCAGGTTGGATGCATACCTCACTGGGGCTGTGCATGTTAACTAAGAAAATAAGAGAATCCGCTCACCAGTAGAAGTGATGTAGAAGATGATTTGGTTTCATTACAGGTGGATCTACTACATCAGCCCTTCTAAACTTAAGCTAAAGCCATCTTGTGATATCAACAATCTGTCCTCTGTGATTAAACAATATTTGTAACAGACAAAAAGGGTAAGGTGAAGCAATATTTGTCTGTGAAAAGTAGAAATCCTCTTAAAATCAATGAGAATGTTTTGGAAAAAGTGTAATACCACTTTAAATGCATCATCATTTTAAAAAGAGCTTTATATGGCCTTTTCTGTACTAAATTATAAGATTAAAACGTTTATCTTGAAGCTTTCCTGCTTATACATTGGTCTTATGAAAGCGCTTGACTTTAATCACATACAGTATATTGCAGAATAATTAAATCTAAATTAATCAGCTGCATTACTGCACTGATATAGGCTTGTACCATTTTAATTAAAACATTCTGAATTCCACAATCTTTTCTATTATCCTGTTTAATCCATGTTGGAGGTGTCAGTATAATGAATACAGTTATTTCTGTCCACTAATTGACCTAATTTACCAACTTGAATTCTTATCCTTATTTTACTTTATCCTGTTGTTACTTGCTTAAGGAGAACTGGAAGGTATTTTAAAAAATGTCCTAAGCTATTCATACACTAGGATTTAATTTTAGGGAAATTAAGAAAAAGACCCTTGAATAACCATCTCTCCTTCAAATTGAACATCCTATACTCTATAGTATATGTTGGGCAATATCTATGCTAGCAGGAAGAGTTTATAGGTACAGTATCTGATTATCTCTGTTCATCATCACAGATAAGTAGAACATTGGAAATAATGTTTTGTAGTTCTGGTCTGCTATGATAATTTGTCCTCCATAAACAGAAAAAAAATTGCATAACTGCAGGGAAAACACGTGTGTCATGCATCTATTTTATATTTGTTTTTTCCAGAACTCAGTTAAGCAGTGCAATTACAATTAAACTTTAAGGATTTAAAGTGATTGTAAAGCTTTATTTTTTTTCATTAAAATAATAAACATGTTATACTTACCTGCTCTGTGCAATGATTTTTGATGGAAATTCGGCCAGTTTTCCTAATTCGGAAAATTACATTCAAATTCGATTTGAGTTCCATTCAAAATCAAATTTATTCTATTCGAAATTCACATTTTGGAGGATAGTTGGATGCAGTGGCGTACCAATAGGGGGGGCGAGGGGGCGGTCCGCCCCGGGTGCCACACATCAGGGGGGTGTCAGCGAGCACCAGGGTGACACCCGGGGCCGGCCGCCGGACTGCCTCCGCCGCTCACTGACACAGGAGCGCAGAGGAGGAGAAAGAAACTGTATAGCAGAGAATGGGAGAGAGACTCACGAGCCCTGCATACACAGCGCCGGGAAATGCCGAAGTTAACTGATGAGAAGGCGATTGGTTGCTAGGACCGCCTAGCAACCAATCACCGGCTCATTAACCAGCACTGTAAACTTCGGCATTTCCCGGCGCTGACCGCTGTGTATGCAGGGCTCGTGAGCCTCTCTCCCATTCTCTGCTTCAGTTCCTCCCTCTCTGCTCTCCTAATAAGGTAGGGGGGCGGGGGACAATTGTATTGTAAAGAAGTCGTTCTATTGGGGGGGGGGGGTCTGCATTGTAGAGGGGTTTTATTGGGGGGGGGGTGTCTGCATTGTAGAGGGGTTTTATTGGGGGGGGGGTGTCTGCATTGTAGAGGGGTTTTATTGGGGGGGGGGTCTGCATTGTAGAGGGGTTTTATTGGGGGGGGGGGAGTTGTCTGCATTGTAAAGGGGTTCTATTGGGGGGCTTGTATTGTAAAGTGGTTCTATTGGGGGGGTCTGCATTTTAGAGGGGTTCTATGGGGGGGTTTGTATTGTAAAGGGTTCTATGGGCGGGTTTGTATTGTAAAGGGGTACTATTGGGGGGTTTGTATTTTAAAAGGGTACTATTGGGGTTGTTTTTATGTAAAGGGGTTCTATTGGGGGGGTCTGCATTGTAAAGGGGTACTATTGGGGGTGTTTTTATGTAAAGGGGTTCTATTGGGGGGGTCTGCATTGTAAAGGGGTACTATTGGGGGTGTTTTTATGTAAAGGGGTTCTATTGGGGGGTTTGCATTGTAGAGGGGTTCTATTGGGGGGGTTTGTATTGTAAAGGGGTTCTATTGGCGGGGGCTTTGTATTATTAAGGGGTTCTATTGGGGGGCTGTATAATGTAAAGAGTTCTATGGAGGGGGGGCGAGGGCTATGTCATGTAAAGGGTTCTATTGGGGGGTGCGGAAACTGTGTAATGTAAAGGGTTCTATGGGGGGGTGGGGGCTGTGTAATGTAAGGGGTTCTTTTGGGGGGCTGTGTAATGTGAAGGGTTCCATGGGGGATGGGGGCTGTGTAATGTAAGGGGTTCTATTGGGGGACGGGGGCTGTATAATGGAAAAGGTTCTATGGGGGGCGGGAGCTGTGTAAAATAAAGGTTTCCATGAGGGGGGTGTGGGCTGTGTAATGTAAAGGGTTCCAATGGGGGGGGCTGTGTAATGTAAAGGGGTCCAGGGGTACGGGGGCTGTGTAATGTAAAGGGTTCCAATGGGGGGGCTGTGTAATGTAAAGTGTTCCAGTGGGGGGCTGTGTAATGTAAAGGGGTTCAGGGGTACGGGGGCTGTGTAATGTAAAGGGTTACAATGGGGGGGCTGTGTAATGTAAAGGGTTCCAATGGGGGGGGCTGTGTAATGTAAAGGGTTCCAATGGGGGGGCTGTGTAATGTAAAGGGGTCCAGGGGTACGGGGGCTGTGTAATGTAAAGGGGGTCTTCCTACATTTTACTCGCAGTTATTACTGCAGTCCTATAGATTTGTTTTCTGCATTTTCTGAAAGCGCACCAAAAGTCTTGCATGCTGCATTTTTGGCGCGCTTTCAGAAAACAGGAAAATCATTTTTTGGGGGGGAGCGACACCATGGTTTACTGCACCAGGTGGCACCAACCCTAGTGACACCACTGGTAGTAGCACACAGTAAGTATGCCACTGCCAGTTACATGTATTTCTGCCTGGCGCCTCAAGTCAATCGGCGCCGTTTTTGCAGAGGAGGAGAGGCCTGATCGCGGGGTCAATGTGCGGTTCGTCGCCTGCACGCCGGGGGGGAGGGGGTGCCAGATATAGGATCCGCCCCGGGTGCCAAATGCTCTAGGTACGCCCCTGGTTGGATGGTTATATTTCTTTCTTTTCCATTCTATTATTTTTTCTTTTTTATTCTATTTCATTCTTTTATTTTCTGTTTTATTATTTTCTTCTCTATTATAGTCAATTATTTTCTATTCTATTCTATTTGAATTTAAACTTATTCTATTTGAAATTTATGTTTTGGAATACAGTTTTATTGTTGTATGCTTTCTATTCTTTTCTATTCTATTCTATTATTTTATTTTCTATTGTTTATTCTATTCTATTCTTTATTATTTATATCCCCCTCACTTCTGTCCTCTCCTTACTATTGCACTCATCAACTCCTGCTATTTCTAAATCCACATGAACAAAAAATCTGAAGGACACTCTGGCATGTCCCTTCATATAAATCTCACTCTCACATTACCTCCCACACCCTTCTGCTTCTCCTAACCTCTGGGGATATATCCCCACACCCTGGGCCTCCATCATTTAACTGTACTCAATGCACCCATCACCCTGCACCCTCTGGCAGCATCCATAATCAACACAATTTAGTTCCCATTTCTCTTCTTCCCAAGATCAGACTCCCTTTCTCTTGTGCCCTTTGGAATGCCCGCTCTGTCTGTAACAAATTCACCTCTCTGCAATGGCCTCTTTATCGCTAACTCATTTAATCTACTCAACATTACCGAAACCTGACTTCATGAATCCAACGCTATCTTCTGCTGCCCTATCCCATGGTGGTCTTCTCTGGACCCACTCCCCCGGCCCAGTGGACCCAAGGGAGGGGGTGTCGGAATCCTTCTAGCCCCACATAGCACCTTTCAGGTACTTCACCCACCTTCCTCTCTGTCTCTTCCCTCATTTGAGGCACACTGCATTCATCTTTTCTCTCCAGTTTCTCAAAGGATAGCTGTGACCTACTAGCCCCCTGGACCGGTATCAACCTTTCTTGACAACTTCTCTGCCTGGCTACCCTACTTTCTCTCTTCTGAAATGCCCACACTCATTCTCAGTGACTTCAACATCCATATTAATACTAACACTTCTGCCACTTCCAAACTTCTCAGTCTTACCTCCTTCTTTAACCTGAAGCAATGGATACATGCTTCTACTCACTCTGAAGGCAATATCCTTGACCTTGTTTTCTCCTACCTATGCACTCCGCGCAACCTCTCCAACTATCCTTTACCTCTCTCTGACCACTACCTTATTAGTTTCACTCTCTCCCTCTCCTCCACCTCCTCTCCCTCCAACCGCCTAACAGTTACCCGTAGAAACCTTCACCACCTCAACCCTTCTCTACTCTGCTACCGACCACCCCTATGACAAAATCCTGCACTGACCTAGCCACTTCTGTCTACAACACTTCACTGTTAGCCTCCCTGAACACATTGGTCCCCCTCACTACACACAGAATCAGGCCCCTACCCCTTCAACCTTGGCAAACAGATAACACTAGAAGTCTGAAAAAGCATAGCTGTGTTCTTGAGCACCTGGGCGTAAGACTAGGTCTCAGAAAGATTTCAACCAGTATAAATCTGCCCTCCAAAAATACAATTACAGCCTCTGCACTGCCAAGCAGACCTATTTTATCACTCTTATTAACAACTTATCATCCCGTTACCATCAGCTCTTTTCTACCTTCAACTCTCTACTTCGTCCTCCACTGCCTCCACTCACTCACTGCTCAGGAGATTGCCAATCATTTCAAACAGAAGATTGATACAATTAATGAGGAGATCTCTGCTGTTCAGATACCCTCAACTTCATGCCCATAGGTACAATCATTACTTCCCTCATTCAACCCCACCAATATAGATGAGGTTACTAAACTACTTGCTAACATCCAGCTAACCACCTGCCCTCTCTATCCTGTTCCCTTGTTAATGCTAGGTTCGCCCTCTGCCTCTATTCTACACTCTCTACCCCACATCTTCAATCTCTAGCTCTCTACTGGCATCTTCCCCAACTCTCTAAAACATGCACTAGTCAATCCCATGCTTAAAAAGCCCTCACTGGACCCAACCACACTAACAACCTATGCCCCATTTCCTTGCTCCCCTTTTTAACCAAACTCCTTGAACGTCTGGTCAACAACTGACTAAGCGACCACCTTGCCGAGAATAGCCTTCTTGATCCCCTTCAGTCTGCATTTCATCCTCAACACTCCACAGAAACTATATGAGCAAGGTGAGGTAAAGTGGCGCTGCCTAATTCTAAGTGGTAGGTGAAAACTGAAAATCCCTAATTAAAGTGCTGTAGTGTTAACTAATGTATAAATACTCAGTGTAAAAAACAACCGCAAAATTAATATACAAATGCTCTCCTCAATTAGAGTGTTATAAAGTGTTTGAGTGCAATCAATAAATAAATAATTATTGTGCCAGTGAAGAAAAAAAGTTTGTTTGAAGGCACACTTGATATAGTGTGTGCCTTGACTATACAAGTAGTGATCCGTGCAATAAATATTGTAATAAATAAATAAAAATCAATAAAAATCCAATCTGTGCTATTAAAAAATAAATACAACAATAAATAGTGCTCATGCAGTGAAATAATAGTCCCAAAAAAACCAAATCAACAGTCCTTTTGTTGCTGGATAGATCCGTGGTGTGTAAAAAAAATATATATTCAGTAATCGGTGGAAAAAACGGCTATTCAGGTGCTAGTAAGGTGATTCCATTACTTTAAGGGTGGTGTAAGTGATGGGTGAGACACACAGGTGCACCCCTCCAATTGCTCCCGCACTCACCGGAGGTATGTACCCCTACAGGGGTAACAAGCCATATTGCAGCGTTGTCTGTAAGGCTCCTGGGGAGGGGGGAGGGGGATGTCCCCCTTTAGCCAGATAATAGGATCTCCTATTATGTTCAGTCGATGATGATATGTAAGGAAGAAGTACTAATATAGTGATGTACCGTTAAAAAGAGCTTTATTGCAGAAAAATAAAAGTCAGGTACTCACATAAAATCAATGGTAACAGGCATCCAAAGCAGTAGGGGCTGCGAGTCCCTCATTGGCGGCCGCTTCTGGGACGCTATGCGAGTCAGCGACCGGATCTGTGTTGCAGTGGTACGGAAATGACGTAATCAGGTGCGCACCTGATGACGTCAGCTCTGACGAAACGCGTCGTGCGCGATTACGTCATTTCCGCCCTACTGCAACGCAGATCCGGTCGCTGACTCACACAACGTCCCGGAAGCGGCCGCCAACGAGGGACTCGGGGTCCCCTACTGCTTTGGATGCCTGTTACCATTGATTTTATGTGAGTACCTGACTTTTATTTTTCTGCAATAAAGCTCTTTTTAACGGTACATCACTATATTAGTACTTCTTCCTTACATATCATCATCGACTGAACATAAGAGGAGATCCAATTATCTGGCTAAAGGGGGACATCCCCCTCCCCCCTCCCCCAGGAGCCTTACAGACAACGCTGCAATAAGGCTTGTTACCCCTGTAGGGGTACATACCTCCGGAGAGTGCGGGAGCAATTGGAGGGGTGCACCTGTGTGTCTCACCCATCACTTACACCACCCTTAAAGTATTGGAATCACCTTACTAGCACCTGAATAGCCGTTTTTTATACCGATTACTAAATATATATTTTTACACACCACGGATCTATCCAGCAACAAAAGGACTGTTGATTTGTTTTTTTTGGGACTATTATTTCACTGCATGAGCACTATTTATTGTTGTATTTATTTTTTAATAGCACAGATTGCATTTTTATTGATTTTTATTTATTTATTACAATATTTATTGCACGGATCACTACTTGTATAGTCAAGACACACACTATATCAAGTGTGCTTTCAAACAAACTTTTTTTCTTCACTGGCACAATAATTATTTATTTATTGATTGCACTCAAACACTTTATAACACTCTAATTGAGGAGAGCATTTGTATATTCATTTTGAGGTTGTTTTTTACACTGAGTATTTATACATTAGTTAACACTACAGCACTTTAATTAGGGATTTTCAGTTTTCACCTACCACTTAGAATTAGGCAGCGCCACTTTACCTCACCTTGCTCATATATCTAGATATAGCCTTCTGGCCATATTTTGAGGTAGGCTGCAGCCCTCTACTTCGTCCACAAGCGCGGAATCTTTTTATTTCTAACTCCACAGAAACTGCTCTCCTAAAATTAACAAACGATCTACTAATGGCCAAATCCAACGGACACTATTCTGTACTTCTACTCTTGGACCTGTCTGCTGCCTTTGATACGGTTGACTACCCCCTCCTCCTCAAAAAACTCTAAGCCTTTGGTCCCCCTGACTGTACTCTTCGCTGGTTCTCTTCCTACTTATCCAAACGCACCTTTAGCGTTACTTACAATTCTACTACCTCCTCTCCTCTTCCTTTCTCTTTTGGGATCCCCTAAGGTTCTGTTTTTGGACCTTTCCAATTTTTAATCTACACCTCCTCTCTGGGTCAGCTAATAGCCTCCCATGGCTTCCAATACCATCTCCACGCTGACGACACCCAAATCAAATTCTCTACCCCTCAGCTCACTCTTCAGTCACCTCATGTATCCCTAATTTACTACAGATATATCAGTCTGGATGTCACACCACTTATTCAAACGCAATCTATCCGAAACTGAACTTATAATTTTTCCTCCACTACGTGCCCCTTCGTCTGATCTCTCTGTCAAAATCAATGGCATTACTATCACCCCATCCCTGCATGCCAAGGTCCTAGGTGTAGTCCTGTACTCTGAACTCTCCTTTAAGCCCCACATCCAATGGACCCCACATCCAAAATCTTGCCACCTCAAATTCCGCAACATCTCCAAAATATGCCCCTTTCTAACCAAGACACCACAAAGCTCCTAATTCACTCCCTGGTCATCTCTTGCCTCGACTAATGCAACTCCCTTCTCATTGGCTTGCTTTTACATAGTCTATCCTTCCTTCAGATCATCATGAATGCTGCTGCCAGACTCATCCACCTTACCAATCGCTCAGTGTCTGCTACTCCTCTCTTTTAATCCCTCCACTGGCTTTCGCTCACCCAAAAAATTTAATTAAAAAACTAACAACAACTTGCAAAGCCATCCACAACTTAGCCCCCAGCTACATCACTAGCCTAGTTTCAAAATACACACCTAATTGTTTTCTTCGTTCCTCTCAAGACCTCCTGCTCTCTAGCTTCCTCGTCACCTCCTCCCATGCTCGCATCCAAGACTTTTCCAGAGCCTCTCCAATCCTATGGAACTCCTTACCCAAATCTGTCCGACTATCTCGCACTCTATCAACTTTTAGACGATCCCTGAAAATAATCCTTTTGAGAGAAGCCTATCCTACCTACACCCAACAACTGTATTTTAATTTTCTCCATCAGCTCATCCCCCACAATTATAACCTTTTGTTTCACTTGACCCTACCTTCTAGATTGTAAGCTCTAACGAGCAGGGCCCTCTTATTCCTCCTGTATTGAGTTGTATTTTAACTGTATTGTCTACTCTCACGTTGTAAAACGACGCGCAAACTGTTGCGCTATATAAATCCTGTATACTATTAATAATAAAAAAAGCCACAGATGTGGGAATTTAATTGCTATTTCAACCTGTTTGTGTCACCTTGTGTGTCTGTACCAAGGCCAAACATTCCAGGATATGTACATTTTTGATCAGGGCCATTTTAGGGATTTCCTTAATCATTATGATTTAAAAAGGAGCCAAACAGCTATGTGATAATAAAGGGCTTCATATGATCGCTATCCATTTTTAAAAGTTTTTTGCCATGATCAGTCATATTTTCAATATGAATGCCAAACTTTCACAATTTCAGCCAGGGTATTCAAGGTTTTTGAGAAGAGCTGTATTATTCTCTTTCTATTTTATATTCAATACATGTTTCTGGAATGATTTCCCGTGATTATGGAATAAAAACAATTTGCATCATTTTTTGGAGTGCCGTCAACTCTACTGTCTGCTGTTGTTAATGCCTTATAGAATATGACATTTTGCTGAAGACATGACAACTTTTTATTTTGTGCAGTGAGGGAAAATAGGTAAAAAGTTAAGGAAAGTGTTAAAACATTAGTCCAGCTATGACATCTATTGCAATGAATATTTAAAGACTGATCCGCAGTGATGTGCATTGCCTGTCTTTAACAATAAATTCATACCTGCAAGTCTTGAAAGTGCTGCTTTTTTACCTAGTGAGTTGATATGACCTATATTGGAACAGCAAGTGCTAATACTATTTGCATTTATTCAAGTATAGTTTATTAGAAAAAAATAACTAGTTTGCTATTACTTATACAAATATAATTGTTGGGCCTTATTGGGTGCTCATTCAGTTCATTGGCCAGAATATACATTTTTTCTGCCCATTGAAATGAATGAACTCTCAAGTGCTCAACGTGCCTAAACATGTCAATATATGTGTTTGCATACGCAGACTTAGGACAGTTTTTAAAGTTGCTTTTCTCCTGCCAGGAGAAAAGGCATTCAGAAGTGGTGAGCAAACGCGTTTATATGCGCTCAACTTTTTTCCTGCCAGAACGCTCCTACTAAACACGCAAGCAATTTTCAGCTTTTAGTTTTTTACTGCCTCTAAACACTCCTGCCTCTACACATCTGTAGACACCTATGTGGACAAGGACACATAGGGGGAGATTCACTAAAAACAGAGCACTCAGAATCTCATGAAGCCGTGCATGGTAGCCAATCAGCTTCTAAATTCAACATGTTCAAATAAGCTTTGACAATAAAACCTGGAAGCTGATTGGTTGCTACGCAAAGCTGCACCAGATTTTGCATGCTCCAGTTTTAGTAAATCTCACCCACAGGCTAACATGGAGGGGCATTTAGAAGCAGAAAAAAAAAATCATGTCTTTAAAGCGGTGGTAAACTCAAGGAACGAAAAAAAAAGAAATTCTCCCAGCATGGCAATATTATAATGTGTTAGAATGCACCACATACTAGCACATTATGAAACACTGACACCGCATTCACACTGAAGCGGCACAACTTCAGGGGCGACCTTTGAAGTCCAGTGCACCGCGACTTCTGCGCGACTTGCACAAACTTCACATAATGGAAGTCAATGCAAGTCGCCTCCAGGTCGCCCCGAAGTAGTACAGGACCCTTTTTCTAAGTCAGAGCGACTTGTGTCGCTCCTATTAGAACGGGTCCTGTACCAGTCAATGGACCGCGAGGGACCGCGACTTGTCAGGCTGACAAGTCGCCTGACAAGTCGCGGCAGTGTGAATGGAGCCTTACCTTAAAATTAAGTCCTCCAGACGCTCGCTGTCCCCACTGCAGAAGTTTCCATCTTCACTAGGTTTTCCTTCCAGGTTTGCGGACTCCGGCTGTCTGACTGGTCATGCTGTGATGACGTTACTCCTGTACATGCACGCAGGAGTCTCACCAGCAACACACAGCTCTAAAAGAATGGCATGAGTGTACCGTTTCTTTAGAGTGCATGCATCGGTGATGTTACTGGCTGCTGCTGGCTAGAATAACTCCTAAACGATGCATTTTTAGGAGATATTCATTTTACCTACAGGTAATCTTTATTATAAGCTTACCTGTAGGTAAAAATACAAACAGTGGTGTTTTTGACACCCAGTGTACAGGAGGCCTTAGTTAGTCATAAACATGTGCAGAACAAAATAAATTTGTTTGGTTTCATTTTGCTTCTGTATTTACATAAACTTGTTTAGTTAAATTAGTTTCATTTGTTTTCAGAATCTGTAGTAATCAGTAGTTTATTCAAATTGAAATCGATTCGAAGTTTCCTGATTCGGAAAATTGAATTCGGGTTCTAATCGAATCCTATTCTAAATCAAATTTATTCTATTTGAAATTTGAATTTTTGAAGATGGTTCTATTTTTTCTATTCTATTCTATTCTATTGTTTTTTTCTATTCTATTCTTTTATTTTTTGTTCTATTCTTTTCCCTTTTTTTTTTCACAATAAAAGTTTATTGAAAGATGCAGCAGTACAATAAAGAAACTTGTATAAACATTAATAAGGAAAAGATGCATGGAGAAATCATAAACAAGGACAACTTCACAAGTATTTCAGGTAAACGTTCTATATGGACATCACTAAAGAATGAAAGTACAAAGATGTCGTCTGATCCCATCTAGAGTAATAAATCTGATTTACCATCAAAGCAACCCATATATATGGGTATGACTTGGGACTACGTATAGTCTACTTTGTGAACTTGAGAAGAACAAAACTTGAAGGATTATGCTAAATTCAATTGTAGGTCAGTAATTGGGAGTAAAATTGAGAATAAGACACCAATTAGTCGTTGGTAAAGAAGGGGAAGGAATCATATATGTAAAAAATTAGTATGTAGTAAGAGTAGAAAAAAGATGAAGAATAGAAAGTGGAGATGAGAGAAAAAGAAAAAAAAAAAAAGGAAGGGAGTAGGAGTAAGGATCCGTAATTTCAATCAGAAAAGGTTTTAGGTGTTCATAAGGGATTTGTATTCAGGTGAAAAAGTAAACACTGTCCATGAGGCTTCCTTTCTTAAGATCTGGTATTCCTTTCTTTTCTATTATATTCTATTCTTTTATTTTGTCTATTCTATTACTTTCTATTTTACTAACTTATTTTCTAGCTATACTTTTCTATTCTATTCAAATTTCAATTTATTCTATTTAAAATTTGAATTTCGGAAGAAGGTTATAATATTTCTATTTAATTCTATTCTATTCTTTTTATTTTCTGTTCTATTATTTTCTACTCTACTCTTTTTTTCTAATCTATTCTTTCCTATTGTATTTGAATTCAAATTTATTATATTTGAAATTTGAATTTCAGAAGATGGTTAAATTATTTCTATTGTATTCTTTATTCTATTCTATTCCATTCTATTCTGTTCCATTCTGATATTTTCTTTTCTATTCTATTCTTTTACTTTATTTTCTATTCTATTTTACTCTGTTCCTTTATTTTCTATTCTATTTTGTATTATTCTATTCTGTTTTACTGTATTCTTTCCTGTTCTATTCTTTTATTTTCTATTCTGTTCTATTCTATTATTTTCTCTTATATTATATAATATTCTTTTCTCTTCTATGTCTTTATTTTTGATTAAATTTTATTCTCTTTGTGAATTTGAATTCAACTTTGATTCAGAAGCTATTGGCATTCAAAAACTATTCAAATTCGATTCGCAAAATATTCAAATTTCATCCTAAATTTTTTTTCGTTATTTCGAAATAGTTTAAATTCGTTACTTTTGTAATAATGAATTTCAGTGTCTAGTTATTTAAAAAAAACTTTCTTTTGAAGGAAGAAAGGGTGCATTTTGTACTTTTTTTTTACTTTTTGTGCTTTGCTCACACATTATATGTTAGGAAAGGCAAACTGATGTGCTGATTAATTTAATTTCCCACTGCAGGTTTTATAGCACCAAAATATAAATTCAGTAGTATATCTGTTACAAGCACAGACACTGGTTACTTTTCACATTGTGTTTAAAATGCTTTTCAACAGAACAAGAAATCCATTTAAAAATTAACCCAAAATGGCATGTTTGTTATTGATATATGGAATACCTGACAACATCCCTAGTGGGAAGTGTGGTAGAAAAAAGTAATTGCCTACTATGTCAACTCATATCTTTTGAATATCTGACTTTGACCCATCCCCTAACTCTCATTGTAACTGCTAGTGATTCATTTTCTAGAGAAAAGGCATGCAGGCCAAGATTCGAGTAATTATTGAATCTCAAAGTTACGGGACTTATTGTAGGATACACACCACGTATGGGCAGGAATATTTGCAAAGCGCTACGTAAGGTACTGTAATACCAAATGGTTTACTTCAATAAACAGAAGAAGTTGGAAAAAACAACTTCTGCATATACCTTCTTAAATTCAACATCACTGAGGCAGGATGGCAGATGCTAAATAATGGCCACTGGAAGGGTGAGAGGCCTTGATACTGTGGCCTGTGATCCTTACCATCACTAAATATGGGGAGCTGTAAGTAGATGTGAACCTGAATGAAAAGAAATGCAGAGAGCAAAATGATAGCTGATGGAGAAGGTTCTGACAACCAGCTGAACAGCGATTTCCTGCTGGCTTGAGAAGACCCTCCTGAGGTGGTTTTCTCTGGAAAGTATAAGGCTCCCTGTTGTACTAAACTCTTTTCATAGTAAAAACTGAAGATTCCTCAGCTTGTTACGATGTTCACAAAAGTTGTTTAATTTAAGCAGAGCAGCATACAGAAATGTTTAAACATTCAGAAGGAGAGAGAGGCATCAGATGGTACGTGCCTTTGGAGTGTAGAGTTTTTTTCTCTCACTGAAACCATGCATCTCTAATCTACCTGTTTTATTCATGAACATGATGCCAATACATTTTCCAAGTATAGTTGTGGTACTAAATATAAAAGTAACACCCACTCTTGCATATATGGTTTTGAACTTATAGAAAAAACACATAAGTCCTCCCAACATGCTGAGTTAGGCTTTCAAAATAGAAATACATGCATAGCAAAATGGCTTCTCTGCCCTTGACAAAGGCAAATAAATGTACCTTTCAGAATCAGTATCATTATATTATGACATTTATATATTTTCAGAGATTTTTATAGCTACATAGTTACATAGTTAGTCATGTTGAAAAAAGACACATCTGGCTCAACCAATAAAAAACAAAAAACGGTAAAGAAAACCCAACCACACAATGCCATATACACAATCCTATGCCCACAGTTGATCCAGAGGAAGGCCAAAAACCCCAGCAAAGTATTATCCAATTTGGTACAGCAGGGGAAATAATTCCTTCCTGATCCCTCGAGAGGCAATCAGATATGCCCTGGATCAATTTTACCTATAAATATTAGTACCCAGTTATATTATATACACCTAGGAAAGAATCCAGGCCTTTTTTAAAGCAATCTACTGAGCTGGCCAGAACCATCTCTGGAGGGAGTCTATTCCACATTTTCACAGCTCTTACAGTGAAGAAACCTTTCCGTATTTGGAGACTAAATCTGTTTTCCTCTAGACGTAAAGATGCCCCCTTGTCCTCTGTGTTGACCTTAAAGTGAACAACTCAACACCAAGTTCACTATATGGATCCCTTATGTATTTATACATGTTGATCATATCCCCCCTTGATCTCCTCTTCTCAAAAGAGAATAAATTCCCTTCCTTTAATCTTTCCTCATAGCTGAGCTCCTCCATGCCTCTTATCAGTTTGGTTGCCCTTCTCTGCACTTTCTCCAGTTCCCTGATATCATTTTTGAGAACTGGTGCCCAAAACTGAACTGCATATTCTAGATGAGGTCTTACTAATGATTTGTACATGGGCAAAATTATATCTCTCTCTGGAGTCCATTCCTTTGTTAATACAAGAAAGGACTTTGCTTGCTTTGGAAATCGCAGCTTGGCATTGCATGCTATTATTAAGCTTAGGATCTACCAGAAATAAAATAAAAAGTCCAAAAATCTATCCCGTAGTTTGTAAACGCTATAACTTTTTCGCAAACCAATTAAAATACACTTTTTGGGATTTTTGTTTACCAAAAATATGTAGCAGAATACAAATTGGCCTAAACTGATAAAAAAATTAAATTTAACATTTTTTTTATTTGGAATGTTTTATAGCAGAAAGTAAAAAATATTGTGTTTTTTTCAAAATTGTCGCTCTTTTTTTGTTTATAGCGCAAAATCTAAAAACCGTAGAGGTGATCAAATACCACCAAAATAAAGTTCTATTTGTGGGAAAAAAATTACTTCAATTGTATTTGGGTACAGCGTCACACGACTGTGCAATTTTTCATTAAAATAAAGGGCCATACACACTATAAGATTTTCTGAAGACTTTTTCCTTCAGATTTACCATTTCTATGTAGTGCAAGAGCCTGCCAGATTGCATACAAATTGAAAGTGTTTAGGTTTGACCTCATATTATAGGGTTTTGGTAAATCTAAAGGAAAAAGTCTTCAGAAAATCTTATAGTGTGTATGGCCCATTATGCAGTGCTGAATCGCAAAAAATGGCCTGGTCATTAAGAGGGTAAAACCTTCCGGAGCTGAAGTGGTTAAAGTTTATTGAACCAAAAAGCACCGTTTTGCATTTTAAAAAGTCCCTGACCCTTTCCAAATATGCAGAGGCACAAAAATGCATTGATGTGAACGTGTTCCACAGGAATCCATGTTAAAAAAAAAATGTCCTGCGTTTCTGCAAAAAGAATTTAAAAAATGCATTGGTGTGAATGGTTCCTTTTACAGGTGTTTCTGACCTGCATTTGATTTTCTTTTTCCACGATTTAACCTACATTTGCATTACTGTTAAAATCAACAACCTTTGCTCACGGTGAAAGGTTTTGAAAGTTAATTTTTTATAGAAAAGTTACAAAGTAAAATGAAAGAATTAAGACGTAAAATATAAGATCCTGACAAGCCAAGTGTCACGCTAGTATCTGATGTTTTCATTAAGGGGATTTTTTTTTTTTACACAAAGTTGTCATTGAAATTATATATTGCTCACTCATTCCATGGGTATATTTGTAATTACACCCCAAAATATATTCTGCTGCTTCTTCTGAGTACAGTAATCACCACCTTCAGAATTTCAAAGGGCGTAAATTTCTCATTGCACTTTCTCACTACCTATCACGGTTTCGGAGGCCCTGAAATGTCAAGATAGCACAACCCCCCCCCCCCCCAAAATGACCCCATTTTGGAAAGTAGACACCCCAAGCTATTTGCTGAGAGGCATGGTGAGTCCATGGAATAATTTAAATTTTGCCACAAGTTTTGGGAAAACTAATTATTTTTTTTTTTAACACAAAGTTGTCACTAAAAGATAAATTAAACCAGGGAAAAGCCCTGGCCCTGACGGTTTCTCTCTAGCCTATTATAGATCCTTTGCAGATATCTTGGCCGTACCCTTTCTGAAAACATTCAACAGTCTTTCCAATTCGAATCCCAGCCACTCCAGACTCCTGGAAGCACATATTTCTGTTATACCTAAAGCAGGGAAGAATCCCACATGAGTTCAAAACTACCGTCCAATATCACTGCTCAATGTAGATCTGAAAATATTTGCCAAAATACTAGCTAACCGCCTCCTTTCTTTTATTCCATCCCTGATTGATTCTGACCAAGTTGGCTTTGTGCCTGGCAGGGAAGCTAGGGATAACACACTTAAAGCCCTTAATATACACCACATTCTTTCTTCTTCCTCACAGACCGGCTTCCTGCTATCTCTTGATGCGGAGAAGGCATTCGATAGGCTTGCCTGGGACTACTTGGAAGCGATCCTTCAGTCAATCGGTCTGGGACCCAGGTTGATGTCCCTCATACTTGCACTTTACCACAGCCCATCAGCAAGGGTACGTGTGAACGGCTCGCTATCGAATGCCTTCTCCATCAGCAACGGAACCCGTCAGGGCTGCCCCCTGTCTCCTCTCCTATTCATACTCACTCTTGAACCCCTTCTCAATAGTATTAGAACAAATCCTAACATTTCAGGCGTACTCTCCAACTCTAACCAATATAAGATTGCTGCCTATGCAGACGATGTTCTGCTGTTCCTCTCCAACCCCCTTATCTCAATCCCCAATTTACAAAAAGAGTTGAAATTATTTCAATACATTTCTAACTTCAAAATAAATAGATCCAAATCGGAAGCACTTAACATATCCCTCCCTGACCCAATAGTTGAGCAGTGTAAACAATCCTTCCCCTACGATTGGAAAACGGATACCATCACATACTTGGGTATCGAAATCCCCACGGATCTAAATAACCTATTAAAAAAAAACTACCTTCCTATTTCACAGGATATCTTCCAAGACCTTAAAAAGTGGAATAAAGTACACTTTTCATGGTTCGGTTGTGCTGCAATTGTCAAAATGAATGTGCTTCCGCGTATCCTCTACCTATTACAAACGGTTCCCATTCAACTACCCTTACACTTCTTCTCCACTTTAAAAAAGGCCATTAGATCCTTTATCTGGCATCACAAAGCCCCTCGCATTAAATTTGAGACACTCTCAAGACCCAAATCCAAAGGCGGAATGGGAATCCCAGACATCTACTTGTACTACCAGGCGTCACACCTCTTACGCATAGCAGATTGGCACACACAGAAGCACAAAAAGGATTGGGTTGAATTGGAAGACTCTCTCTCTCAGATTCCCATTCAAAGTACCCCTTGGCTAATTTATTCCTCCTTACAGGACTCCCTAAAAAAACACCCGCTAATAGGTCCCACCATTCGTTGTTTCCATACAGCAAACGCCAAACACCATCTAATCCGTAAACATAGCCTCCTTACTCCTTTACTAGACAACTCGCAATTCCCTCCGGGCCAATCCTCACACACCCTGCGCTCGGTTCCCAATGTTAAAGGAATTCGCATTTTCTACCTCTTACAAAATGGGAAATTTCCTAACTTTCAGGATCTCAAAAATGCTTTACTTAGTCCCGCATTGACCTGGTGGGAATACACACAACTCCATTACTTTGTCTCCGCACGCCTGGAAAAAAATCCTAAAGAAGCACCTTTTTCCAAATTTGAACAAATTTGTGCACTTCAGCAACCCCAGCGACACCTACTATCAGCTATACATTCCTGCCCTATACAACTTGGCAAACTGTGTGATGACTGGGGCACTGATTTGGACTTATCTCTGACAGACCCCCAATGGGAAAAAATATATCGTAACATCTTAAAAGGATCAATAAATGTATCCATTCAATAAAATAATTATAAGATACTTACCAAATGGTACCGCACCCCATTCCTGCTCAACAAATATAACAAAGATATCCCAAATGAATGTTGGAGGTGCAAACAATCTCATGCAGATTTACTACATATCTGGTGGTCCTGTCACCTGATACAGCCATTTTGGAATGCGGTCAAATCCTACATACTCAAAATAACCACTCAAGACTTACAATTACATCCAGCTCAGTTCCTACTGCACTTTCACCCCAACTCTCCATCTAAGTATTTCAAATCCCTTCCTATGATTATGATAAATGCTGCCAAGCTTTGCATCCCCAGACTTTGGGGTACCACAAAAGTCCCATCCCTACATACTTGGCTTACCCAGATCAACAAAATCTCCGAAATGGAGGAGCTTATATCTACAGTTCATGACTCTCCAAACAAATATCTTAAAATATGGAAAGATTGGATAATTTTCCGATACTCTGCCGAATATGAACAGCTTACTAACTCTTCTACTAATTAGTTAATCCACCTCCTCTGTATTATCATTTATCTCCATGATCCCTTAAATGGCTTAGACACATAAGTTGATTTGGTCCATACCCGCCTCCCCTCTGCCCACTCTCCTTGCCTTCCCCCTCCCTCTTCCCCATCTTACTTCTCTAGCTTACTCCTTCCCCTTCCCAGCGGACCCAATGCTGGTCAGAGGGTCCGCTCCCCCACTTCCTCTGTTATTCTACCTCTTACTCTGTTATTTTAGCTTTATTAAGCGGAAAAAGATGTTAGCCCTTAACAGCCATATTTCATGGGTTATGTTGTTTCAACATAAAACTTCTCACTCTAAAGGGCGAATCACCCCAGTTTTATCATTCCTGTATTAACACGCGTTTCAATATACGTTTTCCTTGACATCAGATTATTTCTTTTGCCTAATGTAAACTGATACTATATAATGTTATTGGATCAGATATGATTGTTATTTCTTCATACAATGTGAAAAGTATAATTACATGTTGTTAACCTCATTACTCTTCAATAAACTTGTTGGGAAAAAAAAAAAAAAGATAAATTGCTCACACATGCCATGGGTATATGTGGAATGACACCCCAAAATACATTCTGCTGCTTCTCCTGAGTACAGGGATACCACATGTTTGAGACTTTTTGGGAGCCTAGCTGTACATGGGACCCCGAAAACCAATCCCCACCTTCAGGTTTTCTAATGATGTAAATTGCGTATTTCACTTCCTCACCGCCTATCACAGTTTCAGAGGCTCTGAAATTTCAAGATAGCACAACCCCCCCCCCCCCCAAATGACCCCATTTTGCAAAGTAGACACTCAAAGCTATTTGCTGAGAGGCATGGTGAGTCCATGGAATATTTTATATTTTGCCACAAGTTTCGGGAAAATTATTATTATTTTTTTTTGCACAAGTAATGGGTATATGTGAAAGCCGCGTACAGGACCCCGAAATCCAATCACCACCTTCAGGCTTTCAAAGGGCGTAAATTGTTGATTTCACTCCTCACTACCTATCACAGTTTTGGAGGCCATGAAATGCCAAGACAGCACAACCCCCCCCCCCTAAATGATCCCTTTTTGGAAAGTAGACACCCCAGGGTATTTGCTAAGATGCATGGTGCCTGGTGAGGCTGAAGGTGGTGATTGGTTTTCGGGGGCCTGTATACAGCTAGGCTCCCAAAAAGTCTCACACATGTGGTATCCTTATACTCAAGAGAAGCAGAATGTATTTTGGGGTGTCATTTCACATATACCCATGGCATGCGTGAGCAATATATCATTTAGTGACAACTTTGCGTTAAAAAAAACAAAAATAAAAACAAATTGTCACCTTCCCGAAACTTAGGGCAAAATATAAAATACTCCATGGACTCAATATGCTTCTCAGCAAAAAGCTTTGGGTGTCTACTTTCCAAAAAGGGGTCATTTGGGGGGTGTTTGAACTGTCCTTGCATTTTATGCTCAATCCTAACCACACATCACCCACTCTTCTAACCAATTGAAAAACAAGCCTTTTCTGTGACTTTTTGTTTACATGAAAAAAATATTTTTTTTTACTAGAAAATTGCTTTGAACCCCCCAAACATTATATCTTTTTTTAAAGCAGAGGCCCTACAGAACAAAATGGTGGATGTTGCAAATGTTTTTGTCACACGGTATTTGCGCAAAGATTTTCCAAACGCAATTTCTGCGAAAAAATAATTGTTTTAAAATTGAATGCACAAATACACTATATAATTCCTAATTGTTTGGTACAATTTAAAAGATGATCTTATGCTGAGTACATAGATACCAAACATGACATGCTTTAAAATTGCACACGCCCGTGCAGTGGCAAGAAACTACGTACATTTTAAAAGCCTTTAAAAATCTTTACAGGTTACCACTTTGGACTTACAGAGGAGGTCTACTGCAAGAATTACTGCCCTCAACCTGGCATTTGCGGCGATACCTCACATGCATGCTGCAATTGCGGTTTACATGTGACACTAGACCAACACTTGCGTGTGCCTTTGCGCGCAAGCATGGGTGGGACAGGGGGGCTTGATTTTTTTTAAATTTATTTTGCTTTTTTATGTTATTTTGACACCTTTCCTTTAATTTTTTTTGTTATCATTTTTATTGTTATCACAGTGAATTTAAATATCCCCTATGATAGCAATCTGTAGTGACAGGTACTCTTTTTTAAAAAAAATTGGAGTCTTTTTAGACTCTAGATCTCTCCTCTGACCCTAAAGCATCTAACCACACCAAGATTGGTGTGATAAGATGCTTTCCCAAGTTCCCAATGGCGCTGTTTATTTCTGGCAAAACAGAAGTCATGAAATGCTCGTAGCTTCCGGTATCTTAAGCCATAGAGATGATTGGAGCCATTCTTGTCTCCAATCAGCTCTATGGTTAGATAATTGAACCACCGGCTGCACTCTCGGGTTAACCGGTGGGACAGGAGAGCCAGAGAAAAACCACGATTGTAAAAGCAGTCTAGCAGCTAATTACCTGCTAGGATCGCTTTTACATGTAAGCTGACCACTGGCAGTAAAAAACGATACCAAGATGATGCCTAAATCTGCAGGCATCATCCTTGTATAACCACTCAAAGTCCAGCAATCCAGTACATTGCTGGTCCTTGTTTAGCATATATTGTAGGTTTTTGTTTTCATGCAGCCTGTGGGCTGAATAAAAAAAAAAGAACCTAACAGAAATCTCCGCCAGAAAATGTGTAGTACACCCATCATTAGCCGCCCAAAACATCCAAACCCACTTTCTAATGATGGGTATACATGACAAATTCCATGTATACCTATTGTTTTTTTATCTGTGGGGGTGAAATCACCTCCTACAGCGCTGCCATCAGAGATTTCCATGTATGCTGAGTGCAAACGCTGTTTGTGTCAGAATATATAAAATCAGTGTGGCAGCTGATGAGTGTACCTACAATCTAAACTGGTTAACAATAGAATAGAAATAAAAGATTACATTGGTACCTGAAAAGTAAAACATGGTTACCAATGAAAAACAGTAACAAAGTACAGTAAAAGTAAGAGGAAGAGTAGAAGTAGAAGAGCAGAGTAAGAACAGAAAAATAACTCAAACGACAACTATTTTTGGCTTTTTTTTTTATATATTTTTTTTGTAATTTTTTTGTAACTTTTTTTTGTAATTTTTTTTGTAACTTTTTTTGTAATTTTTTTTGTAACTTTTTTTTTTACACTTTTTTTTTTCTTCAACTCAACTGTAACATTCCAGGTTAGGGTCTCTCAAAATGTCGATAGCCGTCGAACATCTTTCGAGACCCTGTGTTAGTGTGCCCTAGACTGTGTTGTGCTGGACCCCACGCTAATACTCCACTAGTGTGTGGTAGCGTTGGAAACATTCCCCGATGCAGAGACCAGGTTGGTCAGGACAGAAGGGATAATAAGTGCGGGTGTCATGCCTAAATTCGTGCCTGCTACAGACACAAAATCTTCTTTGGGGGTTTCTTTTGGCAGGGGTACGCGGGAGGACATGTGGAAAATGCCTCTCATGCAGCTGGCTCACTGCATCTGGTAGGGGAAGTTGGGCCGGAGCACCCCCTGGATACAGGTAGGCACTGATGATCTCTTCCTGGAATTATAGGAAGGATCCAGTTCATCCTGATGCTTTTGTATAGCACAAAAGCGTTCAGCATAGCCAATTGGAAAAAATAAACAGACACTTTTTTGTGCCAGCGTCTGGCTTTACGGGCAACTAAGTACGGCGCCAAAAGCTGGTCATTGAGGTTCACCCCTCCCATATTAAGGTTATATTCATGGACACAGAGGGGCTTCTCCAAAACACCAGTTGCCATATGAATTTGGAACGTCGTGTCTGCGTGAAGGGAGGACAGAACGAAAACATTCCGTGTATCCTTCCACTTCATTGCAAGCAATTTGTCCGTTTTCAAGCAGGCTCTCTCCCCCCGACTAAGATGGGAATCTACAAGCCATTGGGGGAAGCCCCGGTGATTAGTTCTCACGGTGCCACATGCGCCAATTTGGAATTGAAGAAGATGACAAAAAAATGGCACGCTTGAATAAAAATTGTCCACGTACAAATGGTACCCCTTTCCGAATAAGGGTGACACCAAGTCCCAAACTATCTTGCCGCTGCTCCCTATGTAGTCTGGGCAGTTGGGAGGCTCCACAGTGCTATCTTTTCCCTCGTAAACACGGAAACTAAATGTGTAGCCTGTGGCCCTGTCACACAGCTTATACAGCTTGACACCGTATCTGGCATGCTTTCTGGGGAGATACTGCTTGATAGCAAGGCGGTCAGTAAACGTAATCAGAGACTCATCAACGCAGACAAATTGTTAGGGGGTAAATAAGGCAGAAAACCGCTGATTGAAGTGGTTTACGAGCGATCAAATTTTGTGGAACCGGTCATATCCAGGGTCTCCCCATGGACAACAGAGTTCATTGTTGTTGAAGTGCATGAACCGCAGATCTCTCGCCCTGGACATGGAAGCAGAGAAGACGAGCATATGGAGGACTGGGTCAGTGGACCAATATAACCGCAACTCACTCCTTTTGGTTATGCCCATGTTAAGGGATAGGCCCGAAAAGGTTTTAAACTCGGAAACCGTTATAGGTTTCCAGCCAAATTGTCTGGAAAGGGACTAATTTGGGTTGGCGGCAATGAATTGACCAGCATATTAATTGCTTTGGTCCACAATAGATCTGAAAAGATCTTCAGTGAAAAACAGCTCAAAAAAATGAAGGGGAGTAAAATTGGCTGTTTCCACGTGAATTCCGGGTTGGGCAGTGAATGGGGGAAGTACTGGCGCTTTAGAATCAGTGGACTGCCAATTAGGATATGCCAGCACTTCAGGGAGGGAACTCTGGGTTCTACGGGCCTGTCTTTGAATTTGCGGTGGCTGCGGCCACTACTCGTGCTAGCCACCGCACCAGCTTCAACTGCACTTATGGGACTTGCCACGTCACCAAGTGATACTGCAGTGCTGGTATGTCTAGGTCCAGGGTGTACTAGGCTGCTAGTGCTTGCCAGTTCACCAGAAGTGTGAGCAGCACTAGTA
This sequence comes from Pelophylax lessonae, assembly GCF_965119305.1. Classification (NCBI taxonomy): domain Eukaryota; kingdom Metazoa; phylum Chordata; class Amphibia; order Anura; family Ranidae; genus Pelophylax; species Pelophylax lessonae. The sequence continues at coordinate 645,611,835 of NC_138769.1, forward strand.
CCAACATTCTGCTCCATACGAGCCCCCTACAATTCCTCCACCTCAGCAACTCCAGAATGGGGTCAGGTACGCCTGACCTTAGCAGGGACCCATCCGTCGTCGGAGCTATCTGTCAGGGAGCCACTGCTGTCTACAGGCTTGTATACTGACCCTGATTCTGCCAGTGAGGCTTCCCCATCGCTCTCATCTTACATGGTCAGTATACTGTGGGCCTCTTCACTACTGTACCACCGTTTGGACATTTTAGCAACTAAATTTTCAGGTACAGTAGTGTGACTCACAGGTAAAAAAGCACCTGGTTGTCAAGGACTATTTCAACCGCTACCAAAAAACTGCTAATGCTAGCAGGGATCAGGCGGTTTTGTGTGTTGTGTTTTTGGAAGTGACAGTGATCTATTGATTACTGCACTTGCCTGGGTGGGGTAGGCTGGGCGGAGGGGCTAAACGCAGGTGCTGGCAGGTGTCGCGACCAATCCTGCTAATGCTGCATTTTGGGAACCCTAAACTATTGGGGATGTTAGTATAGTTCTAATCAGATCAAAGATATTGATCCGTTCAGATACTATACTAGTAATGGAGGTGTATGTGTGTGTGAGTGTGTGTGTGTGTGTGTATGTGAGTGTATGTGTGTGTATGTAGTAATCAGGGGGTTAACTAATATTTCTAACTATGCGCCAGGGATCTGCGCTGTCCTAGACAGACGCTAACGCTAACTAATGTCCCCTGTGACACTAATAATAGTGTTCAGAAAAAAACTGTAAACTATAAAAGTGACACTGTGACAGGGCAATGAAGGGGTTAACTGGGGTGATCAGGGGGTTAAATCTTTATTGGGTGGTGGGGGTGGCAGGTATCCTAAGCCTACTTGGGACAGAAACTAACTCGCTAGCGCTAACTGAAGTCACAATCACACTAATACAGAAATACAGAAAACCGCTATATACTCTAAATAGTGTGCGATGTGACAGGGGGTGAAGGGGTTAACTGGGGGTGTTCCAGGGGTTAAATATTTATTGGGGGGTGGTGGGTATCCTAAGCCTAAAAGTAACAGTCGCAAGCGCTAAACCAAGTCACAGGTCACACTATTACAGAAATATAGACAAATGCTATATACTGTCTATAGTGTGCAATGTGACAGGGGTGTAGGGGTTAACTGGGGGTGATAAGGGGGTTAAATCTTTATTGGGGGGGTGGCGGGGACCCTAAATCTACTTGGGACAGAAACTAACTCGCTAGCACTAACTGAAGTCATAATCACACTATTACAGAAATACAGAAAACCGCTATATACTATATATAGTGTGCGATGTAACAGGGAGTGAAGGGGTTAACTGGGGTGATCAGGGGGTTAAATCTTTATTGGGGGGTGGTGGGTATCCTAAGCCTAAAAGTAACGGTCGCAAGCGCTAAACCAAGACACAGGTCACACTATTACAGAAATATAGACAAATGCTATATACTGTCTATAGTGTGCAATGTGACAGGGGGTGTAGGGGATAACTGGGGGTGATCAGGGGGTTAAATCTTTATTGGGGGGCGGGATGGCGGGGACCCTAAATCTACTTTGGACAGAAACTAACTCGCTAGCGCTAACTGAAGTCACAATCACACTATTACAGGAATACAGAAAACCACTATATTACCTGTATATAGTGTGCAATGTGACAGGAGGGGGGAAGGGGTTAACTGGGGTGATCAGGGGGGGGATCATGGTGTTAAATCTTTATTGGGGGGTGGCGAGTATCCTAAGCCTAAAAGTAACGGTCGCTAGCACTAAATGATGTCACAAGGCACACTAATACAGAAATATAGAAAACTGCTATATACTGTACACAGTGTGCAATGTGACAGTAGGTGTAGGGATTAACTGGGGGGGGGGGGGATGATCGGGGTTTAAATGTGTCTATCTACCTGTGTGTGGATGTGCTTGGTGCAGTACTCACGTTTTAATCCTCTCTCTTCTCTCGATGAATCCAAAAAGGATTTTGGGAGGAGAGAGAGGGTAATTTCTGTGCTTGTGTTTACAGTTCACAGGCACAGGTCAGTCTGTGATTGGTCAGGACGGATCAGCAGGTTCAGGCCAAAAATCATTGGCCTGGATCTGATGACTGATCGGTTCTGAACCGAATCAGACCATGGGCGGGGCCAGGGGCGCACGGGAGCGTGCCCCAGGGCCCCGGGAACGAGCGGCGTACATCTACGGGGCTTTGCAGGTACGAGCCAGCCTGCCACAGTACATCTGCGGCGGCTGGTCGTAAAGTGGTTAAAAATCGCTGCTACTACAGGAGTTTTATGTTTTGCCTGTAAAAGCAGCTTAATGGTATGCTAAGTGTCCATGCGCATTAGGACAATTAGAGGCATATTTTAAACTTTAGTTTAGAGGCAGGAAAAAAAACATTCTGGCTTGCGTTTCTGATGGGAGTTTACTGGCAGAAAAAAACGTAAAACTCTCCTAAACTCATCTAAACTGTGTACAAAAAATGCTCTATATAAGTGTTTTTTTCTGCAAGGAAAACTGTAATTTTCTTAATCCTGGATTGCATGGAGCCTAAAGGCCCATACACATGATAAGAAAATTGGAAGTAAAATTTAGTCCGACTAATGATCTGCTGATTTTCGGATTGTTAGTATAGTGCTTTCGACAGCCGATTCTGAATTTTCGGACGACAAAAACTGAATGTGCAGGCTATAAAATGTTTATCGTACGTGAACACAATGTCCAGTTTTCATTTAATCTGTACAGTTTTCGTCCGAAAGAATCGTAAGAGCAAGAGTACGTATGCTCGGAAACGAAAGAATACACACAAAACAATTCAACACATTACATCACTTCTGAAGTTGAATTCTGTCGTATGAGAACTTTCGTATGTTGAGTAACCTCTTCACTTTCCATATGAGACTAACACGCAACAAAAAATGGACGAAAATGAGTCCGATAATCTGACCGTGTGTATGAGGCTTAAAAATTTGGACTGAAGCTTGATTTGTACATTGCTCTACCCTTGTGTACATTTCCCTTTTTGCTAGTTTCAAACACATCAAAGCAGTTTCTATTGTTGCTTTTTCTTATTTGGTGCAGGGACACACTAGGCTTCAGCTGCCTTATAACCACTTGCTGACCTCGCACTGTAGTTTTACTGCTACATATAGACTAGATTACCAAAAGTATTGTGACATCTGCCTTTACACACACATGAACTTTAATGTCATCCAGGGGAGGACTGGGCCAGGGGGCAGGGGGGGCATTGCACCCTGGGCCACTATGTTCCCCCTTAAAAAGGTTGCACTGCTTCTGCCACAGACATGCCTAAAGGATTTCTGGTGAAGAGAAGTAAAAAGTCCCCACCACTGACATATTGAGTGTGGGATGAAGACATGGAGAGAGCGCAAATCCCCCCCCCCCCCCCCCCAGCATGGATGGTGTAAACTGTGTCTGAGCAGAGGCTGGTTCCATGCCTCACTGGAGACTCTCCTCCCCACGGCCAGCCCCAACCAAGCTGTCCCAACTCCCTCCAGCTGGCCAGGTTGGGAAATGGGATTCAGCTGGTGAGTAGAGAGTACCGGGAGTGGAGCTTCAGCCTGGATACACTTTTATCATGGGCTCACATGATTTGGGGGGAAATATGGGCAACAGCAACAAACTGTCATGGAGCTCTGATGATTACACAGCAAAAGTCACAATCTATCAGCTTGACAGCTCGGTTCTTGCTCTATATTTTTTTATAAAATAAAGTTTCTGAATTTCTGTTATGTGTAAATTAAAAAAAAAAATAAATAAAATGTTATTTTTAACATCTTAGCTGCTTATAAGTGAAAACCCTAATTATTATATCCTTCCTTCCCTTCTTCCTTTAGTATTTTTTTTTTTTTTGCCGATGTTTAAAAATCTTTTGTATGTAAACTTTAAAAAATGCATTTGTTTGTGCCTGTAGTATCAAATTTATAAAAAGGTCAAATCACAGAAAAAAATTGTAGTTTACCCTATTTTTTTTAACCCTAAAGCTTAGCTGTTTTCTTTTTCCAAAACTTGCAGTTTGTATGTAAATTTTTTGTTAGCTTTCATTTGTAAGCGCCAAATTGAAAAGCTTATGGCGAGGCACATTTTGGCATACTCACCTTGGGTGTCCAGAGGGCCTTGTCCAAACTCTGCCCGACCCTGCCCTCAGACATCATATATCTTAAAAGCTGTCACTTGCAGCTCACACTAATGATGTGGAGTCTCAACTCCTGCGGATGAAAAGAAGAAAAGGACACAGCAGTACCTGGTTCCATTGACCTTCTCTCTGCTGAATGGGCTGAATTTTTCTTCTTTATTTGTATGTGCTGGGACAAAAGGGGGAGGCTGGCTTGTGAATGTATGTACAACTGTGGCCAAAAAATGTAAGAATGACACAAACATTAATTTTCACAAAGTCTGCTGCCTCAGTTTTTATGATGGCAATTTGCATATACTTCAGAATGTTATGAAGATTGATCATATGAATTGCACTTAATTGCAAAGTCCCTTTCTGTCATAAAAATTAACTTAATCCCATTAAAAAAAAAAAAAAAAACATTTCCACTGCATTTGTAAAGAAGGCTTCAGAACGCCCAAGAAAGTCCAGCAAGCACCAGGACCATCTCCTACAGTTGATCCAGCTGCGGGGCGCCACCATTGCAGAGCTTGCTCAGGAATAGCAGCAGGCAGGTGTGAGTACATCGGCAGGCACTGGGAGGTAAAGTTTTTTGGGGATGGCCTGGTGTCAAGAAGGGCAGCAAAGAAGCCACTTCTCTCCAGGAAAAACATCAGGAACAGACTTATATTCTGCAAAAGGTACAGGGATTGGACTGCTGAGGATTGAGGTAAAGTCATTTTCTCTGATTAATCCCTATTCCAAATGTTTGGGGCGCCTGGAAAAAACCTTGTCCGGAGAAGAAAAGGTGAATGCTACCATTAGTCTGTGTCATGCCAACCATAAAGACCATTCATGTGTGGGGTTGCTTCTCAGCCAAGGGTGTGGGCTCACTCACAATTTTGCCCAAGAACACAGCCATGAATAAAGAATGGTACAAAAACATCCTCCGAGAGCAACTTCTCTCAACCATCCAAGAACAGTTTGGTGAGGAACAATGCCTTTTCCAGCATGATTGATCACCTTGCCATAAGGCAAAAGTGATAACTAAGTGACTTGGGGAACAAAACATCAAAATTTTGGATCCGTGGCCAGGAAACTCCCCAGACCCTATTCCGATTGAGAACTTGTGGTCAATCCTCAGGCATTGATTATGCAAGAGTGAGCTGCCATCAGTCAGGATGTGGCCTAGAAGTTGATTTTCAGCATGCCAGGGTGAATTGCAGAGATCATTAAAAAGAAGGGTCAACACTGCAAATTTTGACTCTTTGCATAAACGTAATGTAATTGTCAATAAAAGCCTTTGACACTTATGAAATGCTTGTAATTATACTTCAGTATGTCAAAGTAACATCTGACAAAAAGATCTAAAACCCTGAAGCAAGGTTAAAACTGAATATTTGTGTCATTCTCAAACCTTTTGGCAACAGCTATATAGTGCAGGCATGTTTGTGTATATAATGTAATGCTGTGTGTACTGTATGTTTGTGGTCTTAGTGTAGAGCTAAGTGTACATTGCTCCCAACTGTCCCTCATTTGGGAGGATTGCCCCTCTTTTAAAATTAAATTCCTCTATCCATCTTGCAGCCTCAGTTGTCTCTTTTTTTTGTCTGTTGTGTATATATTTAAACAAAATGTACTATTTTACTTCCAAAAGTGTTATGCTGTGCTAAACTTTTTATATAGGTTCCTCTATTCTTGGATTTGTTACTTGAAAAGCCATTATAAGGGAAAAATAGAGGTAAAAAAGGCACTTGTGTGGTATAGCCAGACATCTTCTGCATATTAGATCCTTGGGTTGTGTGCTTTGCCTAAATACAGGGGTTGATTTACTAAAACTGGAAACTGCAAAATCTGGTGCAGCTCTGCATAGAAACCAATCAGCTTCCAGGATTTTTTTTGTCAAAGCTTAACCACTTCAGCTCCAGAAGGATTTGCCCCCTTAATGACCAGGCCCTATTTTGCGATTCGACACTGCTTTATTTTAACGGACAATTGTGCGGTTGTGTGACGATGTACCCAAACAAAATTTACGTCCTTTTTTCCCCACAAATAGAGCTTTCTTTTGGTGGTATTTGATCACCTATGCGATATTTATTTGTTGCGCAATAAACAAAAAAACAGCGACAATTTTGAAAAAAAAAAAAAACAATATTTTTCACATTCTTTTATATGACATTCTCAAAAAAAAAATTTAAAAATTAAAATTTTTTAACATGTTAGGCCAATTTGTTTTCTGCTACATATTTTTGGTAAAAAAAATTGCAATAAGCGTATTTTGATTGGTTTGCGCAAAAGTTATTGCGTCTACTAACTACGGGAAAGATTTATGTCATTTTTATTGTTTTTTTTTTTTACTAGTAATGGCGGCAATCTGCACTTTTTTGCGGGACTGCGACATTGCGGTGGACAGATCCGACCCCTAACTAACATTTTTGACACTTTTGGGGGTACCAGTGACATTACTACAGTAATCAGTGCTAAAAATATGCACTGTTACTGTAATAATGACACTGGCAGGGAAAGGGTTAACAGTGTGGGTGATAAAGGGGTTAAATGTGACCCTAGGGGGGTGATTCTAACTGTGGGGGGGTTGGGCTTGTGAGATGACCATAGAGACATGCTATCCTATATAGCAGGATCACATAGTCTCTGTGATCATCCCAGGGAGAAGGACAGACGGCTGTGTTTACATCAGCCGACTGTCCTTCTCTGTCAGCGGGGAGAGATCACTGGTGTCCTGACACACGCACTGGCATCCCAGCTGACGAGCAGGGGCGGGGACACACCTGCGACGGCGCTCGCTCGCCCCTAGCCTCCTCAGAGCGAGCGCCGTACATGTACGGCGATTTGCCTGTGGGAGCCAGCCTGCCGCAGTATATCTGCGGCGGCTGGTCGGAAAGGGGTTAATTGAACAAGCTGAAGTTTTAAGCGGATTAGCTACCATGCACAGCTCCACCGGTTTTAATAAATCAACCCCACTGTGTGCTTAAAGTGTCCCTCTTTATAATTTCAGAAAGTTGAGAAGTATGCCTTTTTGTTTTATGCATTTTACAAATGTTATCATTGGTTAGATAACCACAAACAAAATTGGTTAGACCCACAAACATCACAGACAATCACATTTTAATTTTAGGCATGTCTTAGCACAGCTGGCATACATTTGGATGCTGGAGCTTACATTCCGTAGTAAACTACACTTGTTGGTAATTTCAATATATGTACATGCTAGCCATGTTGATGTTTTTTGGTTCTCTGTGCACAATCAATTCACCAGTATACAGACATATCGTTTAGTAAATCAGCCCCATTGGCTAATGGTATTTAATTAATACATCTGGAAATATTATATACCCAGACACACAATAGTATCAGCTGCAGTGCATAGTGATTCTTTTGTATCTATATGTAGAACCTCTTTACATGAATCAAGATTGCTGTTTGCTTTTATAAAAATCAATACAATTTCTTGTATTGAATAAGAAGAGTAAAGGTTCTCTTGGGGAGCATACTGTATATGCCTATGTCAGCATGTTTCACAGTTGGTCTTATTAGATGAAAATATGTCTGTAGATATTATCCAGGATAGAGAGAGACTCTCTTTTGTCACCCTTTTGTAGACATGGCACAGACCCTTCCAGCAGTTAATAAGATGTCAAAAAGCACACGCAGGGATTTTCACAGTCAAGTATTGGTGCTATTTTGGTGTTAACATTCCAACTGCATCAGCATTTTTCTTCCGAATCCTCTAATGATAAAGCACAATTCTAGTTACTTAATGACAAAAAGATAATATCTCCTCCAATTCTTCACCTGGAGAGCTACCAATGAGGTCTGAATGCTGGAACAAATTTGTCAACAATTTATGATTCTTCCAATGAAAATGACTGGATAATTTATGCTGTGGCACTCCCTCAGTAAGCAGTCCCAGATAGGCGTGTTTCATTAATTAATTCAGAGTGCACTAATAAAAAAAGCATTTGCAGCCATCAAACTGAAAAGTGTTATTCCTTTCTGCAGCACACAGTTATATTTTACATCATGTACTCTAGCAGCATGTCAAACAGTGTGCTATAAATTATAACCTTAGAGGCAGAAGTTGTAGAAAAATAACTTTCTGTGAGATCTTGGAGGAAGTAACCAAAAGCTTTCAGAGCTTTCCTTTCCATCTAAATCACGACTTCATTTTTAACCCTCAACAATAAGCTAGAAAAACCCTTTAGTAAGATTACTAATGTGTGCCATTGGTGTTTTCCAACCATTCCAAATCACTGTGGGCCCCTACAGCCTATTGGTGCTTCTCTAATATACCATAAATATACACTAAATATGTATCCTTTTATCACAAAACAACAACAATATATATATATATATATATATATATATATATATATATATATATATATAAAATAATAATAATTATTATTATATATAATAATAGAGAGCTATACAAACATGTGTAAATTAAACTATTCAAGGTTCTACTATCTGTGCAATAACACAACTAAAGTGCTAAATGCTAAGAAATAAAGTGCTCCCAGAAAATAAAATAGTGAGTCTTTTTCCCTTTTTTATGCCAATTTTATTTTATTTTTTTCTTTGTATTTGGGGTGTTTTTGGGGGGAACACTGTTTTTGGTAGCTACTGTGAGGTTAGCTATATATTACTTGGCCAAATTGAGCACAGGTGCTTCTATTGTATTTTCAATATGATCCAGCTCCAAACTATAAAACTAAATAAATCAATATATTTGTTAAATGTAAATCCTGACCTCCCCTTCATATACCACCTTGAGCTACTGTATGATCTTTCAAGGAAAGTGGTAATGGCTTTTGGAACATTTTCATTTTTATATATGTTTTGAAACTGAAGGTTAGTCGTTTTTTTTTTTCACTTATTATATACAATTTGTATTTTACAAATAAGAATATAAAATGTAGAAAAAGTAATTAAATTTACTGATCTCCCCTAGCTGGTAAGATCCCAGAGGTGACGAATATAACATCACTTCTGATTTCTGTTGTTACTTTCCCCTGTCACTGTGGCCAGGGAAGGAGCTAATGGAGCATGAGCTTTGATATAGGGTATGTGAGACATCAGGGATCTACAAGACACCTGATGTCTCATTAAAGAGAACCTATCGCAAAAAAATTATTCACATTGGGGAATTTTGGTCCCCTATATGGTATAAATAACATTTTATTGAAAAAAAAAGTGTAAAAAAATTAAATTTGCATCCAAGCACCTAACACCCCTCCCCCCCCCCCCCCAAAAAAAAAAAAGAAAAAAAATTTGAACCTACCCCTACGTACATACACATATCGGAGGCACCTACATACAAAAGTGTTGCTTGCGCTACATGTATTAAATATCATCGAACACATTGGAGTAAGAGCAATAGTTATAGGCCAATTAGTCAACTGATGACCTGAAGGGGCTCTTAAAATGTTTTCTATGGAATATCTTGGGTGCCAATGTTTGTCACCATTGCACAGTTCATGAAGGCTTGAAATTGTGAGTATCTATTTACTCATCGCAACCTTTTATATTTTGAAAAAAATATTGTGTAATATATTGTATGCCCTAAAATATACTTGAGTGCATTTTGTTTTACTGAAAATCTGCCCTTGATAAATGGTTAATAAACTGTTGTGGTAATACTGTGTGACATAACAAATCAGAACTCCCACTATTCTACTCCCTATGGTCAATGCTTTCAGAAAATATGTAATGCTTTAGGAGTTTTAACTCTAAGTGCATGTGCAAAAAAAAACAAAACAAAAACCACACAGTGGACTCTGGCAGTGAAAGGGTTAAAGCAAACTTGTGCCTTGCTTATGCAAGGTAAAGCAACAAAACGCGTTGGGACGGGGCCTAGTGACATCAGCGTGCACACACAGGAAGACTGTACAGTGTTTGTTTGTAGCCATTACAACATCCAGCTGATCCTTAAAGGGGTTGCGCACCCTAAATTTGCTATGCATGCTGTCTAAATGCACCAGAGCCAGTGCACTGATAAATGTGAGTTGTCATTTTTTTATATGGTTTTTATCAATGCGTTTTTAAACAATTTATCACCATGTCAGTTTACCGATTCCTTTATAAATACCACCATTAATGCGGAGTTCCGGCCTCAAAAAACACTTTGGCCCATCCGCTTGCTGAAAATCACCTAAAAAAGAAATGGATAGTCCTGGTTTTTTTTTTCAGTTACTTACCTTGTTATTGAAGAAAATATACATACCTTTCTTCCACTTCCTCCCTCTACACCGTCTCTTCCTGCTTGCATTGATTCCTGGGAGCTGAATGTCATCACTCCCAGGAATCAATGCGCCTGCACCGGCCCTGCTCGTCACTTCCGGTTCAGGCGCGTCATTCCCTGCTAAACTGCTTCTGGGCATGCCCAGAAGCTGTGCAGGGATGATGTGCCTGCACCGGAAGGGACGAGCAAGGCCGATGCAGGGCATTCTGGGACCAAAGAGGACGCAGAAGAGGACGCCCTGGCTTCAGCTGCCCACACCTGAGATGGCAGCGCTGGACAAGAAATTTTCAAGGTAAGTATTTCTTCTAAAAGCGAAGTGCAACCCGGGACAGTTCAGAGACTATCCATTCTGAAATGCACTAGCCCTGACTGTCCCGGGGGTATTTTTATCTCAAAAATGTTTCCGAGGCCGGAACTCCGCATTAAGGATTGCCATAGGACACAGTGGATATACTAATTAAGGGTCCATCTATCCATCAGAGGTTGTTTAAGCCCCTTAAAGGGGAAGGAGCATGTTGACTTGCAGAAGGTCTTTAATGGAGGTGAGTGCATCGTTTGGAAGGTGGCGGGCACTGGAGATTTTGTGTGAACTCTACACGGAATTCATGGAAAACTTCTTCACTCTTTTGGGCTTTTGCTTAATATGTTTTAAAACAAGTATATACAACATCATTGGAAGTATACATTACTGTATATCACTGGTATTTGCATCACAGCAGAGTTTTGGTTGATAGCAACTATTTCTTTTGGTTTGTATGATTTATGTATCCACTTTAAATACATTGTATTCTTTTTAAGTGATGTATAGGGCCTCCTGCATTGTGCACTCACAGTGTGCTAAATTATATAGTTATTATAAGGGAGCACTGTACCATTCACTTAATTTTTGTCACATTTATAGCTAATAAGAACACTACCAGGTTCACAGCAGCAGACCCTAACAAAACTATTGGTCACATTATATAATATATATTTTTTGTCACAATTTATTTGTGTGCACATAGTGGCACAGGGGATCAGGCAATTGTTTAACTTCCAGATCGCCTGCCGCATATATACTGTGGGAGAGCAGCCTGGCTGCGCAAAATCACATACACTTGATTTTGAGATCTGGGGCGCTCACGCACACCACCAGAGCTCCGCTTCCACTGTGATTAGACACAGCCGGAGCCAATCAGCGGGTCTGGTGGCTGTGATAAAAATGGAAGAGAATCTGCGCTCAGACAGTAAAATAACAGTGAGGATCAATGAAGATCAATAAAACAAATATGTGAAGGCAGCCAACTAAATGATAGATTACAGACCAAATGAGCATATAAAAAGGTGTAGTAGCGCCAAACACTAGGTATTAAATCAATAAACTATCAATGTGGTGTGTCCACAGAAAATCCCAATAGTCCAAAAGATGAAGAAATAGTGGAGACCAATTCCCAGTTTCCAACTGTGTAGATGAAAAAGAGCCAACAACCAAGCGTGGAGTAATACCAACTGCTTACCAGATGTTAATGGATATAAGCGATGAAATAAACTCAGATTGGGCCATCAATCAAAGACAGTGCCAACAGTGTAGTCTCATCAATTCCAATGGATCAACAAATCATGGATACAGGGCGATGAAGTAGGCTCAAATCATACCACCAGATAAAGCATGAGATCTCAGCAATTCCAATTCACCTCAATAAAGAAAGGCAGGACATAGTGCAGACTGTACGAACACTAGTTTAATAAGTATGCAGAAATATACTCACACAAAGGTGGATACATGTAGGCATTATATGTTAAAAACCGCGGTATAGGTGGCGTGCTGCTCGTTTTCTGGATTACCTGACGCGTGTCGTCAAGGAAGTGACATCATCAGAGGCGGACCGGACTCAAACGGCAGCACGCATAAAAAAGACTAAACCGGAAATGACGTAAGCGGATATTAACCGCAAGTGCGTTCCACTTGATCAACAACCGGAACCGGAAGTGACGCACGCGGAACCGTCCGTCCATGCGTTCCATCAGGTCCTGAACTGCAACCGGATGTAGCCTAGAAGGGCCATGGTGAGTTACAAAGGACCAGAAAATGGTAACAATTGTACGCTCCACCTCCAAAAAAACAAATATATTTTGTAAATACGCTGGAAGTCCAGTATTGGCAAATGAAAAAAAGAAGAAAAATCTGCCATTACAAATAAAACGGAGATCAAGTGGGAAGCACATTACAAACATGACAGTTGTGCAATATTATCACTGGGTGTAAAATTAACCATCAGAAGGCCATATACATAACCCATATGCAATAAAATATCTTAAAGAGTAAAAATGAGGGAAAAACAATATATGCATCTTACACCCTCATCTTTCTAATAATAGAAAACTCCAAAAAATATAACATTGTACAACATTAACACTGGGTGTAAAATTAACCTTCTCAAGGCCACATAAATAACCCATATGTAATAAAACATATCTCGAAAAGTGAAGGTGGGACAGAGGGTATCGATGCTACCATAGACGGATATACAGTAAATGCATCACATACCCACGTCGTCCTAATAATAAAAGCTCTGTTACATATATCATATAAAAACATAAATAGTACATGATGTAACTGTATAAAAAGTATATGAACAAATAAAAACCAAATGAAATACATCACTAAAAGATCCTCAAAGATAGTGTCCAAATATTTAGCTGTTGTTGATGTAACAATTCACATCCCACTCGACGTTCAGCCCCCATGGAGAGTAAGTCCTCATATTAAAAATCCACCGAGTTTCAATCCGGGAAATTTCCCGGTGGACATGGCTCCCTCTCCATTGGGGGGGTGAACTTGTCGATCCCCCAAATTTTTGTACCCACAGGGTTTTTATCATGACAATTGGCATAATGCCTCGAAACGCTGTGGTTAGGAAAACCCTTCCTAATATTTTTGATGTGCTCCCTCACCCTCACCGTTAATGTCCTCTTAGTGCGGCCAATGTACTGTAGGCCGCACGGACATTGCAGGAGATAGACCACGTTGGTGGAGGAACAACCAATGAAGGGTTTAATGGGGTGTGTCTTAGAGGTAGCCGTAGATGTAACCTCGCAAAATTTTCTACCAATAAGAGAGTTTACTTTACACACCGAGCACTTTCTACATGGATAATAACCGGTTAAGGTATGGAAAAAAGGTAACCGTTCCGGTTTATCCAGAACGTTCGGAGCGATCTGGAGACGTAAAGGCTCTACACCCCTGAACACTACTGGTGGAACTTCAGGTAGTTGAGGGCCCAGCACTTAATCGTTTTGGAGAACCTTCCAATGTTTTTTAAAAATACGTTTAACATCTCCAAACTGTTTCGAATAGGTGGTGATGAAAGAAAAAGCAAAACGGTTGGAGTCGGCTTGTTGTTTAGGCTGCTTTTGTAGTAAGGTGGACCTATCAATGTTCTCCACCTCATGCAGCACCTTATCCAAATTGCTCTCATCATATCCCTTATCCAGGAACTTATCCCTCAACATCAGAGCCTGACTGTGATAATTCTCTTTGCTGGTACAATTGCGACGGAGCCGTAAAAACTGACTTCGGGGTACAGATCGCAGCCAGGAGGGGTGATAACAGCTCCCCTGTTCGATGTATCCATTACGATCGGTCGGTTTGAAGAAAGTGCTTGTCACAACCGCACCATCCTTGATCTCAATCGTTAGGTCAAGGAAATTGATCTTACTATCACTGACCTCATGCTGAAGGACAATCCCAAGAACATTGGAATTGAGGTCATTGATAAAACAGTCCAAAGATAATCTGTCGCCATCCCATAGGAGGAGGACGTCATCTATGTAACGCCTCCAGAGAACCAGTTCGGGTCTCGGCCGGCCATAGATGACGTCCTCCTCCCACTTGGCCATAAACAGATTAGCCATGCTCGGTGCATACTTGGCACCCATGGCGACTCCCCTCTTTTGCAAGAAAAAGGAGCCGCCAAACCAGAAATAATTGTGTTGCATGGCAAACATGAGTAAGGACAAAATGAACTCTCTTTGTACCGAAACTAGAGAATTATCCCTCTCTAAGAAAGTTTGAACGGCTTGGTGCTGTGATGGCTGCCGGGACCCGCCGATCATTCCAAGGAGAGGCAGAACGGCGGCTTGCCTTGGTTACATAAGCAGATCGCCGATCTGTCACAGAGCAAAATGGAGATCTTGTTTTTCTGCTAAGCAGAAACATGGATCTCTGTTTTCCCCTAGTGCATCCATTCCCCCCATTGTTAGAAATCACTCCCTAGAAGCACAATTAACCCTTTGATTGCCACTCATGTTAACCCCTTCCCTGCCAGTGTCAATAATACAGTGACAGTGCATTTTTTTTATTAGCACTGATCACTGTATTGGTATCACTGGTCCCAAAAAAGTGTCACGGTGTGTCAGATTTGTCTGCCGCAATGTCGCAGTACCACTAAATATCGCTGATTACCGCTATTAATAGTAAAAAAAAATAAAAAAGTCCATAAATCTATCCCAGTGTTTCTCAACTCCGGTTTTAAGCATGATCTTGGGGAGATGCAGACTAGAATACTGCAATCACTGAGCAGCAAATGATATCACCTGTGATGTATTTCAGTTTTCTTGCAAATCTGGCCTGCTAGTGTGCCCTGAGGACCGGAGTTGAGAAACACTGATCTATCCCATAGTTTGTAGACGCTATAACGTTTGCGCATACCAATCAATTTATGCTTATTGGGATTTTTTTTACCAAAAATTTGTAGCAGAATACATATTGGCCTAAATTGATGAAGAAATTAGATTTTTTACATTTTTTTTATTGGATGTGTTTTATAGCAGAAAGTAAAAAATACTATTTTTTTTTTTTTTTTTTAAATTGTCGCTCTTTTTTTGTTGATAGCGCAAAAAGTAAAATCTGCAGAGGTGATCAAATAACACCAATAGAAAGCTCTATTTGTGGGAAAAAAAGGACATTAATTTTATTTGGGTACAGCGTCGCACGACCGCGCAATTGTCAGTTACAATTACGCAATGGCCTGGTCATAAGGGAGATAAACCTTCCGGGGCTAAAGTGGTTAAAAGCAATAGTTTTGTTTTAAAGCCCCTTCCCAGCAGTGCTTTTTTTTTTTTTTTTTGCTTCCCTACCAATCCATTTAGCTATTAAGCACTAAAAAAATTAAGCCACGTGGATGAGTTGTAATATCACTTTTCACCTTTAGGTGGTGCTGCAAGTAAAATATCACATTGTCAGGATGGTAGGTAAGGTGTGCTATAAGGAGGGGTTGGATCTCGGTTTACCCTGAGAAATCCTATTAAAGATGTGTTAACACACTTCATACTCATCTCATTTGTCTCAGCTCACCAAAATATAACTGGCAATATCATAAAAAAAAATGCTCAAGCTCAACAATCAGTACATCCAGAGATACCGACAAACGATTACAGGCTGCTTCCTTATCTGTCAGTGAGCATCATCACATTTTAGGACCAGTCAGAGCCAGAGAGGATGAAGAAATAAGGCCAAGTTCAATGTTTAGATTTGCATATAACTCCATCTGTTTATTTTTATTTTTTGCTTCTGCTTACCATTATGTCATTTGCTTTTTTTGATGAGGGTAGCACCTGCTTATGCAATTTTCCATCAAATGCTTTGTTTCAGTTCCAAAAGATTGTGATAGATTTAGCTGGGTTTGCGCTAAATCAATATTATAAACCTCATGAAAAACAAGAAGATCCTGCGCTAAGTGAAATAATATAAACAAAAATTGATAATGTGAAGCAGCTGAGACACTTGATCTATATAAATCACGTATGACGAAACCGGTCGGGCGGTACCTGACGCTCAACTACCACACCCCTTGAAGCCTGGCTTGTACACTACACGCAGGACGCCGCGGATTTTACATGCTTTACTGATGCGATTCTTTTACCCACTGAATGTGAGTGCAACCTTTAATAAATTACACTGCATATCTTTACAGGTTTACACTATGGGTCTCCGTGTCTCTTTTCCCATATATGTAACTCACATGTGCTTGGACCGTGCTTATTAGTTCTGTTCATCCACCCTTCATATGCTGGAGGTCTTCGTAGCGCTCTGTGTTTTGTTTTGTTTTTTATGACCATTGATTTGGGGGCCGTTTTTTCTGGTAAGCAGCCTTTAATGCAGATTTGTCACGGGTGTTTTTCCAGCTAAATTTTTTCCTTGGGAATTCAACGTCTTCCTCATTTATCATCAACTCTGGGACTTGCATATACACTTTGGACGTTTGGACTTTTTCTACTATACATGCACATTGATTATTGATCATATTTGCACTTTTTGGTCACTTTATCAGTTTGGAGTTGCACCAATTATTTTGTGATTTACACAATTGGCAATCACTTTGTATTACCTCAATTATTATGTTTTACCTTTTATGTTAGCGCTGCACTGTTTGTTTCCCAATATCATAAGCCTGTTAAAAGTATATGTAGATGTATAAAAAAAAAAAAAAAAAAAAAAGAGTGACAATGGTTTATTCCAATGAAATTTTAATAGTCATTCCACCTATTTTATTTTCTTATTTTTTATTTTTCAGATTTGGGTATTTTGGGTAGATACCAGCAGCAGGTTGATTTGGCCTATTGACTTGCTATAGCTCCCAGAGGTTCTGGTATCGAGATCACTGCATCCGCAGTTCAATGTCATCCACATTTCTCTCTACTGTCACTACTGTTCTGAAATGTATCTGTTAAATCCTCAGGAGATAATAACCAGCTGGTGAATCCACTCAAGAAAGTCTACCCAAATCTATGCAAAATTAGAGAGAATTTTAGCGCATGTGCAGAGGGTGAAAAAAAAAAAGATATGCAAGTGTCATGAATAGCTACCCATGTATTGAAACTTTCTTTTGTAAAAGCAATAATAAACCCACAACAAACATTTATTTTATTGCAGTTTACCAATTCTTATATGTGGTGGCTGCATTCATTATTTTAGGCTTTTTCTTTATTTTTACCTGGTGATCAGGCAGTAAGTCTGTTATTTTTCAACTTACTTTAACAGACCAAGTTGTCCAGCAAAAGTGGCCGTTAGAGGGCTGAGACAAAACATTTACCACTGACAAGGGTTCTCACAAGGATCAACTTTTATTAATTTATGAAAACCTTTATCGCAAAAGGAAAAAAAGAAAATGTTGCTGTAACTGTTTAAAAAGTGTTAGCTAGAGTTCGGCTTCAATTCAAGTCCATCTACATTTTCTAGTGCATCTAACACTTCCCTCTCCCGAGATTAATAACTCTGCTGTCCAAAGATGTCTCCTCTCCATTGCTCCTCCATCCAGAGTGGAGACACCCTAATACAGGAAGTGTGTTAAGCTGGCCATAGATGATGCGATTTTCTTTCCTGCAACTAAGGACCTGGGGAGCCGTCCCTGCCGGGAGTGCAGAATGATTACGGCTAGCGGCTTTAGCCGCTGGCAATAATCACATCCTAAAAAGCCAACATGCTGGTTGTACCCAAGTTGATCGATTGACTTGGGTGCAATCAGCCTGACCATACATGGTCATACCGCCTATGGCCAGCTTTACTGGCCAGATCAGCAGGTGAAAATAAAGAAAAAAGTAAAGAAAAGAATGTTAGGTTTCTGCTTTTGAGTTCATACTGCTTTAAACCCTCCAACATAAGTATCTACAACTGTTAGGGGGGTTGTTAAGAGAATATGAGAATATGAATTAACATTAAAGTGGATCTTCACACCCAACAGGATGTTACCTCCCCTCCAAGCCTCCACTGTGCAAATTTGTTTTTTTCAATGAAAACCCTCAGTCCCCCACCTCCTCCATGTACGTAATTCGCCTGGGTGACATTGCCTGCTGTGCCTCCTATGCATGTCACATATCCCAAAAGGCATAGTCCTTCAATTAGAAAGGAGAAGGTGGGTGGGGCCAGGTGGCATGTCATTGGGAAGCCGCCAGTTGAACTTGGAAGAGCCGGAAGCTTCCCAATGACGTTACTTAAGAAGATGGTGGCACGGGAGTGGCACGGGGGGGGTCAGGAAAAACAAGTGGATTTCAGCAGGACAACGCTGTATCTGCTGAGTGGGTAACGTATCTTAATTGTGCAGGACCCACAACGAGGTAAGCAGGGATTTAAAAGAGGGGAAGAGAGTGTAGAGATCTACTTTAAAAGCCTAACTCACTTTTTTTTTACCTGTAAAAAAAAGAAAAGAAATAAATACATACAGTAGCCAAGCAGTTTTAAAGATAAAAAATACAGTTCTCTCTGCAATACTTACCTTGACTCTAGCACTGTCCCCAGCAAAAACTAAGATCTGTTGCTGCCTGCATTTTTTCTTCTCAGTTGAACAACTAAAGATTTGCATTAATGCGCTTCCTGTGCACCCACCCGCTGTCTCCCAAAATGATGAACTCCCTCTTCAGAGAGAGCACATAACAGTGTGCTTGCCATAGTGTAGCACAGTTCAATAGAGACCGGAGTGGTCCTTTTGATCTTTCAGAGGAGTCACTGTATGACAAATCATCATGTAATCGGTGTTCCAGTTTTCCCCAACCCACAGAAATACTGCGTCCTTAGCCTAGCTTCCCCTGGGGAGTTTTTCGAGTGTGCCTCCTCTACATTGTCAAAGCAAAGAGGAAAAGTCAATAATCCTCCTGCAAAATGAGTGACCTAGAGTAAAAGCGGTCCTGCTGGAAAGCCTGAGAAGGACATGAGATTGTCAACTAAATTGTGAAGTTAAAAATAACATGCTTTTGAGAAAGAATGTTCCATTCAAAATTTAAAGTATAACTCCACTTTTGATGAGAAACAAAATCACCTCTGGTTGATAAAGGCACATTGCAAGGATTTTACCTTTGTTGTAGCATCCTACATTTTTCTGTTTTGAAGAAATAGCTGTTTCTTTTACATTTCTGGGGGCATGTCAGGATGGGCATGCTAGTAGACAATATTGCTGCTCTGGACGGACTTCTGTGCATCTTCACAGGCTAATACACATTCCTTCTGGTGGAGGTAGGAATTGGGCACATGTTAATACTTATGTGTTTATCTGTGCACATACGCCTGCACGTCGGCGTGCTCACATGAAAGCGTGACAAATAGAAGCACCAAATAGGCTATTTAAACTGAGCCAGTGCTCAGGTTCAGTGCTGCTTTGGCTTCAGCCTTATGTGTGTCCTGAGTAGGGATGTTTGAACGGTTTGGGTCGACCATCGGTTCGACCCGAACATTGACTGTTCGAGGTTCGGCCAAATTTAGAACTTTTTGCTGAAAATGTTCGAAATTCGGGAACCAGAACTGACCCAAATGCAATGGGCCAGGAAATGGGCTTTAAAAGCCTGTGATTGGACCAGAACCATTAGTAAAAGCCAATTGAGGGGGCAGGAGAATGCTAGGAATGTGATTGGAGTGACTAGGGGGTCCCTAGGCCAATCATTAGTGAATACGCCCCCCAGTATATAAGATAGCCCCCGCCAAATTCCTAGCATTGTAATACAGGGACATGGAAGAGAGTGGAAGCAGTTCTGTTAATCTTTAAAAGTGCCATTTAGCATTTATTAGTGTGAGGAAAGGGATATCTAGTGTAGTTAGGGTGCTCTTTTACACTTTAGTTAGATGCAAAAATTTAGTTTCTGTAGGGAAAGTGTTAAGTGCCAGGGTGACCGTAATGTAGTGTAGGGTGAACTGACAGTGACTGCTATGGCAGGGTGACCAAACCCTTCCATATCAGGGTGACCGCTATAGAGAAAAGATAGTCTCTCTTAAGTCACATTCGGTGCACTAAAATGGCTTCTCGCCGGTCAGCCTGCTTTTTGGCTGCAGGCGTTTATAGGGATTTTTTGAGGACATGTTTGGAGTCAGGCATGACATCTGAACATGTGTATAGGGGGTATATATACACACCCATGTATGTATATATACACCTGCACATATATAGGTGTGAAAGGAGCAGAAAACACTACTTGCGCTAATGAAATAATTAACACCAATATAGTTACGCTCCTATCACACCTATATATGTGTATGTGTAAAATACATATAAGTGTGTGTGTATATATATATACCCCTATACAGAAGTTCAGATGTTTTGCCTGCCTCCAAAGAACCCAAAAAAATGCCCAAAAAAACGCTAGCGCCAAAAAAAAAAACGCCCAGGTGTGTTGTTGCAGGCATTTTTTGGGGGTTTTTGGAGGCAGGCAAAACATCTGAACTTGTGTATAGTGGTATATATACTCACATACTTATATGTATTTTACACTTACACATATATAGGTGTTATAGGAGCGGAGCCATATTAGTGTTAATTATTTCATTAGCGCAAGCATATATTTCTGCTACTATCACACCTATATATGTCTAGGTGTATATATACATATAAGTATGTGTGTATATATACCCATATACACAAGTTCAGATGTTTTGCCTGCCTCAAAAGACCCCAAAAAATGCCCAAAAAAACGCCTGCTACTAAACCGGCAAGGTGTGAAAATAGCGAAGCCATATCCCTGTTCTATAAGTGACATAATACAAAAGATCTTTTTATTTATGGTTCTGGACATGCTACAGAGCTGAAACTTCACAGGTACACTTTTTAGACCCCCCCAGGTTTTTTTATTTATTTATTTATTTATTTTTTTTCAATAATTGGCTCTCTATCAAAAATTAAAATTTTTAAGAACTTTTTTTGTGTGATTAATAGTCCTGGGGTATGACCCAAAACCATAGGCACTTTTTAGGGGAATTTATTGGGTTTTACGGCTTCAAAATTGTGTTTTTTGATTACCGAAGTTCGGGTCCCATTGATTTCAAAGGGGTTCTGAAATCCAGGCTGAACATTTTCGGGAAGTTCGGATGTTCTGGCCGAACCGAACTTTTGAAAAGTTCGATCATCCCTAGTCCTGAGAACCTGTGATCCTGTATCCTGTCTCCAGTTACTGACCTGGCTTGTCTGACAACTCCCTGAACTCTGCCTATACTGACCTTGGCTTGCCTTCTGACCACTGCTTCTGTCTGCTCCATTTGCTACTGTTCCACTAATCAGCTCCTGACCTGGCTTGTACCTTGACCACACTTTTGCCTGTGCCCCTGTACCTGATCTGTCTTGCCAGTGCATGACCTGGCTTGCCTGACTATGCTATTCCTCCTGCTGTCTCCAGGACCTACCTGTCAACCGGCTGTGCCTGCTTACCCACTGTCTGCTAAAAGTATACGCCTCACCTGCCTTCTATTTCCACTTCCAGCCTGCTTTGGTCTACTGCTCATCAGCTGCCACCCAGCCTGCCTGCTTCACTGAAGACCTCAGGTGACTAGGTGTGGACACCTACTCTGCTAGCAAGACTTACAGGCACTCATGCCATTCTGGCCCGAGTCAGAGGTGTAAGAGAGGCCTTCCACATCATATCAGGCTCTGCTACCAGGTACGTGTTAGGGCATTCTGTACACCAAGGGTGCACCTATCTGAAGCTAATGTGAGTGTTTCAGGAGTGAAAGGTTGTTACATAGAAATAGCACAGAAATAGGACTACAAGATAAACAGCAAGGGCATGGGAAACTGGGGAGGAGGAGGATGTTGACTAGACCTACCAGCTTTTACATAATGAATTAGTAACCCCTCTTCCCCAAAAGACCAAAAGAGAGAGAGATAAGTGACCTGCCATTTACATCAGAGACTAGAGCAAGCCATTTCTCCCAGCTGTGGAACCCTAGAGTTCATCCAGAGGTTGCTATGTGTTCCTTGAGTTTTGGCTTATTGACCTCCAGTCTGATGGTGCCTGCATAGATCTGGCTCCATTGTCACTTAGTTGATCCAGAGGCATGACACCAATGATGTTTTTAACTGGCATTATGACCATTAATGTAAGAGGGGCATTCTTTCAACTAACCCCCCAAAGGTCAATTTGACCTTCTAAATTAACCTAACTCCTAAATTAACTTTAGAAGGGGTTCCCTGAGACCTGCAAATTATTTCAAGGGTTCCTCTGCAGTAAAAAGATTGAGAAAGGCTGCACTAAAGGAATGATTCTAAGTCGTTGGTCTAGTGAACTTCTGGCCATTAGGAAAAGAAGCATGTACAGTATAGTTGAACACAGAGCCTCAGGTTTTGAGAGACCCATCCAGGAAGCAAATGTGGGAAGAGTTGCAAAGACTGCCATAGTGTGATTGCTAGATACAGATTTTCCTTGGCTGTATAACCATCCTCATTCCGCAGGACTAACATGACTATCAAATGCCCTTCATTGGATTACATTTTTTAAATATTCCCCAAGAGAGAGATAAGTGGCCTGCCATTTACATCAGATATACACTTGAGCAAGCCATTCCTCCCAACCGTGCAACCCTAAAGTTCGTCCAGAGGTTACTAGGTGTTCCATAAGTTGTGGCTTATTGACCTCCAATCTGATGGTGCCTGCATAGATCTGGCTCTATTGTCACTTGGTAGCTCCCACGGCATGACACCAATGATCTTTTTTAGCTGGCATTATGACCATTAATGTAAGAGGGGCATTCTTCTAACTGACCCCAAAAGGTCAATGGGACCCCATTCATTTAATCTGACTTATGCACACATATCTGTAGTGTTTACTTGTCTCTATCCAAAGCTCTAAGTGTTATGCCTTTCTGCTGCTCCGTTCTTTTGTTATCAGCATGATAACTTCTGACAAGTTCACATACACACGAGATAAAAGCAACTGAAAATGTGTGTCGGGGAGGGAACTTAGAGGTAGATAAGCAGAGAGCTGGTCTATTCAGGCTACAGCTCTGCATGTTTCTTCCTTCCTCTGCCTATGTGGAGGGGGGGGGTGTGCCTTTCTTCCAATCAGCTCACTCACAGTGTAAGCCCAGACTCCACACTTGCTTCTGGAAGAGTAAACAAGATCCCCAACACGAGCTGCACTTTTTAAAGGGTGTAGAAAGCTGAAGACAGCAGATACACAAATAAAACGTATGTAGGGAGATTTGTTTCATATCTGTGTATCATCTGAGGCTGTTCACTTCACTTGGTATATGTGAGGGTTTACATCCACCTAAATTCTAATTTAACTTTAGAAGGGGTGCCCTGAGACCTACACATAAGGGTTCCTCTGTTGTAAAAAGATAAGGAAAGGCTGTACTAAAGGAATGATTATAAGTCTTTGGTGTATTGAGGTCCTGGCCATTAGAAAAAGAAGCACGTATAGTGGACACATTGGGCCGGATTTAAAGAAACTGCAGCTTCAAACATCTGTGACGTGTTTCAGTTTCTCCGCTTTCAAATCAATTAACTTGCACTGCGGCGAATTGGCTAGTGAAACAGCAGTAATGAATTCCGCCGTCAGCGGTATTCACTTACGATCGCGGCTTCGCAAATTCGCAAACTTATGTCTTCGTGCTTATAGCAGTTTCACATAGTGATGTGGGCTAGTGGATTAGTGCACACATCACGTCTGTAATTCATCTCCCTCTGCTGTAGGTTCGAGGCTTACCATCTCCACCTAACATTTTTTTTTTTTTTTTTTTGTTTATATTTCTAAAATGTAACGGATTACATCATATATATTGCTAAATAATGTTACACTCAGAAGCGCTTGCAAACTTACAGCATTTTAAGTGGTTTTATGATCTTATCTGTGTGTCGAATCGATCTTATGATTGAAAGTAGCAAAGGCAAGTGACCAAACCCCTACACTACTTCAGAGCAGGATGAAACCTCACAATTTTACCATGGTCTTCTTCCCAGATTCCATACAATGTTTAGTTCTTTAGCTATATGTGCTTTTTATGTGCTTTGCAACTTCACTGCAGTTAACAACGTCATGGGTTCAAATCCCAACAATCACTACACTTGGGATCTCTTTTCACTCTCATTTTTTTTACAGTTTTTTTAAACTATCTTGAATTTGGGGGGGGGGGTGTCCTACCCAAATTTCAAGCACATCAATGGAAACAACACAATTTTGATTTTATGAGTGTGGTCCTAGTTTTATCGAGATGCAATTCTTTACATATATACCATGGTTCTTACAATTTCTTGACCAATAAACCTAGGTGTCTGATATTGGACTCTCTCCATATTTCAACAACACAGACCCTCATAGTCCAACACTACATTTGCCTCACACCTCAACACAACACTGTCACATCCCTACTCTACATTACAACCCCTCACATCACCAGTACAAGCAGCATGCAAAGTGCAAAGCTCCGGCCTTGGCAGCTTAATGGGCCATACACTAAGAATTTTTCAAGACTTTTTCCTGTAGACTTAACCAAACCATATAATATGAGGTCAAACCTCAACACTTTCGATTTGGATGCAATCAGGCAGGCCCTTGCACTACATAGAAAATGTCAATCTGAAGGATAAAGTCTTCTCTAAATCTTACAGTGTGTATGGCCCTTTTGTCTGTAGGCACCCACACAAAACAAAAAACACATGTTCAATTCTAAAGTCTTTATTTATTCTGACAGCATAAGGAGGGATGCAGCAAGATATTGTCACTCTCCAGTCTGTGTGCCTTTACAGCGCCAGCCCACGATCTTTGCTCCATGGCTACGGGATTCTGATGTCTTCCACAACTTCAGGCAGAGTTCAGAATCCATTCTGCACCTCTACCAGCTCATAGGGGACAGGCATGGCCAGGTTGCTGGTCAGCTTCCAAGCCACTTTGGAAGTTCCAGGGTGTTCATGTTGGTCATCAATGCTGCTTTTGGCCATGTGCCTTACCAAATATCCACTGACCACAAAAGAAGATGAGTGGAGTCCATCAAGGTGGGTTTCTACCACCTACAACCGCAAGCAGTACCACTCCTGGAAAAATAAAACAAAGGATAAGACATTTCATTATGAAAATCACATCTTAATGCCTGTTTGCTTCATTCTGAACTTCATTTAATTTCGACATCACGAGTGAAATAACACATTTTCTGCCAACTTACACAAACCAGAAATCATTAATGTAAACATTTGAATACACACCTGTGACGCCAGACAGCCCATCACCACAGGCTTCTCATGGTACATGCCATGATTCCAAGATGTTGACGTTCTGGAAAATTAGAACACCATAAGATACCAAGCAGCCGTTCATGTTATCAATAACTACACAGGTGGCATAGACACAAATAAACACCTGCCAGCTCTTCTCAGCCCTTTCCACTATTCACAATACCAACATGTTTATGGTTCAGAGGTGCATGTTTTTGCTCAAGTAACACAATTTTACCAATGTTGACTACACTTTATCTACAATGGCAAGTGTCATTGGCAGATGATAATGACCCTCTGTCTCCCTGTGAGTGGCACCTCTGCTAACTAGCTAATTAATACACATGCCCTATCTTGACCGGTTACAGTACTTACATGTAAAGTGGCTAGCAACCAGGGTATTCCGGGTGGCCATACCTGCAGCGGTGCTCCACCGCCTGGGGGCCGCCGGCTGACGGACCTCTGGCTCCCTCTCCTCCGTCAGCTCCCAAGATTCATCCCGGGCAACGCACATGTTGTACAACACGCAGCACGCCAGGATGATCTTGGAAGCCTTTGTAGGAGAGTACAGGAGTTCACCCCAGGCCGGGCCAAGCAGAGAAACCGGGATTTGAGAAGACCTATGGTCAACTCGATGATACTCCGGCTTCTCCGCAAGGCCCTGTTGTAATTCCTCTCTGCTGGGCCCTGGGGGTACCTGATTGGAGCCATCAGCCACGTCAGCTGCGGGTAACCAGCATCCCCTGAAAAATAAGAAAAATATACATTAGTTCTTCATATCATGTGACTTTAGATGACTCCTCAAAATGGGAGACAATTATGCATTTTACTAAACAACCTGCTCGTCTGTTTGCAAAAACTCATATGAAACATCTCAACTCTGTCTAACTGCCTAAATCACTAATACAAATGGGAAAAAGGACACACAAAGTGGTGTGTTTCTCTTGCAAGTTCCAACTTGGCCCCTATTTTGTTCCTATTACATTAGCCTAGGTATTACTTCTGGAATATATCTGCAACTAGAGTGAGGAAACCAATATTGACTCACTTATGCAAAGTACTTTGGGGATATGGCAATACCATTGGAATCATTTGTAGGTTTTCTTTGGGTGGCTAGATGACACCATTTACACATTGGTTAACCACCTTCATTGGACTCAAAGACAACTTTGGAAATCTTTCTTTTGTGAGCTGCTAAGCTGCTGATCTGGTTGTGTGTGAACAGCCTGCCAACTCCTAACACATCCATTTTAGGTAGGCTTTGCTTAAATCAGGGTGTACACCGATGTAGCTTATTCCTATGTCTATGTAATCTTACAGTTTATGTTGTTAAGACAAAATACTTTACCAATAAGCCACCCTTGGGGCATTTGGCCACTTTCAAACGCCTCGTACAGAGTACTGGTTCTTAACATACTGGAATCATGGCACGACCCTGGGTGACCAGTGTTGACACTCATGATGCGCTGTTTGGCGTCACAAACTAATTGGACGTTCACGGAGTGGTACTGCTTGCGGTTCCGGTACTCAATTTCGTGGCTCCTTGGTGGCCTAATGGCTATGTGGGTGCCATCGATTGCCCCTAGTATTTGCGGCATGTGTGCCCGCAGGTAGAAACCCAACTTGACTTCATTCCACTCATTTTCATTCTGTGGCCAGTGGATAAAATTGGGCACTATATCGACTAGGGCATTAATGACCAACATGAACACCCTTGAAACTGTGGGCTGGCTAATGCCCATGATACTTCCCGAAGTGGCTTGGAAGCTGCCACGCCCTAAAATATACAAAGTGGCCAGCAATCTGGCCATGCCGGGCACCGCATGGCCGCGCTGTGTGTCTGGGTCAATTTTGTCTGCTATGAGCTGGTAGAGGTGGAGAATAGTTCCTCGCTCGAACCGGAATTTCCTCCTGACATCAGAATCCCGCAGCTTGTCCAAATAGATCCTTGGAGCAAAAATGCGTGGCTGGCGAGGTAAGGGCACACGGACTGGAGGTGCTGCTGGAGGTGGTGCTGCTGGAGGTGCTGCTGCTGCTGCTGCTGCAGCTTCCCCACCTTCTGCTGCCTCCTGTGCTAGGGCCTCCTCAAACAAGGCACCGATGAATGCCAACATTGCACCATCTAATGCGTCTGGGATATCGTCCTCCATTTTGAACGCGCAAATTCGCGAATGCGCAGATATATATAGAAACGGCCGCTAATTATCACATCTGTGAGCCAGCTATAAAAGGAGCACATGGCCAATATGGCTGCTGGATGTTATAGATCGATGTTTCTTATGTGCTAGCAAGACCCTGTGACCCACAACCTACATTATCTGGAGGTAAGACAATTGTATCTCTCTCTCCCAAAAACAACAAATTCTCTCTCTCTCTCTCTCTCTCTCTCTCTCTCTCTCTCTCTCTCTATATATATATATATATATATATATATATATATATATATATATATATCTAGATCTGTCTGTTTGTGTGTTCTTGCTCACCATTATTGTTTACTGAAGGAGAGAATTTGTACTTATCTTGGGTGTGCTTAAGTTGTCTATGGTGAATCCCCTCCAACCCACAATAGCTTGGGAACCCCTCAAGTGTCTTTTAATCATTGGCAGTTGGCCCCATGTGCATGTGTTTTTGACATGTGTTTTCTCATGTTTGTTAAAGGTGTGCAGTCTAGATTTGGCATCTAAACCTGCCCCCTTACCTTCCCAGCTTCCAAAGACACCATTTTTGCTTTCCTGATAACTGTAATTTATTATGTGCACGTATGTAGGTCATGCGATTTCTCATGTATGTTTAATGTTTGCAGCCTCCTTTGGCCTCTAAAAGATTACACCACCACCCCCACCAAGTCTGTTTGTGCCATTAGGTAAGTGTTTGGAGGGCCTCGTGTGATTTGTGCCCATATGCGTTTTCTTATGTGTTTTTTTCCATTTCTTTGTAGCCTCTTCTGCTCTTTGCCAACCACCACCACCACCAGCACCAGCACCAGCTGTGTTTGTGCCATTAGGTAAGTGTTTGGAGGGCCTTGTGTGATTTGTGCCCATATGCGTTTTCTTATGTGTTTTTTTCCATTTCTTTGCAGCCTCTTCTGCTCTTTGCCCACCACCACCACCACCACCACCACCACCACCACCACCAGCACCAGCCGTGTTTGTGCCATTAGGTAAGTGTTTGGAGGGCCTCGTGTGATTTGTGCCCATATGCGTTTTCTTATGTGTTTTTTTTCCATTTCTTTGCAGCCTCTTCTGCTCTTTGCCCACTACCACCACCACCACCAGCACCAGCCGTGTTTGTGCCATTAGGTAAGTGTTTGGAGGGCCTCGTGTGATTTGTGCCCATATGCGTTTTCTTATGTGTTTTTTTCCATTTCTTTGCAGCCTCTTCTGCTCTTTGCCCACTACCACCACCACCACCACCAGCACCAGCCGTGTTTGTGCCATTAGGTAAGTGTTTGGAGGGCCTCGTGTGATTTGTGCCCATATGCGTTTTCTTATGTGTTTTTTTCCATTTCTTTGCAGCCTCTTCTGCTCTTTGCCCACTACCACCACCACCACCAGCACCAGCTGTGTTTGTGCCATTAGGTAAGTGTTTGGAGGGCCTCGTGTGATTTGTGCCCATATGCGTTTTCTTATGTGTTTTTTTCCATTTCTTTGCAGCCTCTTCTGCTCTTTGCCCACTACCACCACCACCACCACCACCAGCACCAGCCGTGTTTGTGCCATTAGGTAAGTGTTTGGAGGGCCTCGTGTGATGTTTGACCATATGCGTTTTCTTATGTGTTTTTTTTTCCATTTCTTTGCAGCCTCTTCTGCTCTTTGCCCACTACCACCACCACCACCACCAAGTCTGTTTGTGCCATTAGGTAAGTGTGTTCTGTAACTGTTCACTAATTATACTGTATATGAAGAGCAATCTGCAAATCATGTTTTTTTTCTGTTTTATCTTTTGTCATTTCAGATTTAGGAGTTTGGGGCTCTTTGCTGCTGCTGGACAGCCAGATTCTCTGCCCACCTCGTGCTCCCATGGCCCCACCCACTGGAAGGCTGAGGAGAAGGGGCAGGGTGGCCAGGGGGGGCAAGGTGGCCAGGGTGGCCATGGTGGCCAGGGGGGGCAGGGTGGCCAGGGGGGGCAGGGTGGGAAGATTGTCTGGCTCTGGTGTGAGGGAGGCTCCAGCTGTATCCATGAGGGAGTCCACCATCCCCATCCCGGAGGAGGAAGCCGGGGGAGGTGGTAACACACCAAGTGGACAAGCTGGCTCTTCTGACAGTAGTCCTGGAGAGGGTCCGTCCACCAGAGTCAGCTTGTCCACATTACCCCGGCTTCCCCGTTTCACCAACAATCAGTGCTGTGCCCTGGTCCACTCCTATATGGCCAGATATCAGGCGATACATGGGACCAGGGCCGCGGCTCACTCAGTAACAGAGAAGAACAGATTGTGGGATGAAATCCGGGATGCTGTAAATGCACTGGGTGAAGCACCTCGCCACCGTGACAGTGTGCGGAAGAAGGTCAACGACATCTGTGGGTCCGTTCGGAAGAAGCTAATTGCATGGGCTGCGGAGGGTCTTTATGACCGACAAGGTCGGCTGGATGAACGTGCACGAAGTTCTCTCTGGGATTATCAATTACCTTTCTTGAAGATCATAGGACCCGATACCATCTTTCCCAGAGAGGACTTAGATTCGGATGCTTTGCACCGAGGTAGGATATTATCTTGGATGTCAATTGTGTGAGTTGTTTTGAAAAGATTAACTACTATCCTATGTGTGACATGAATAGAATTTGATACTTGCACTTCCAATTGTCCTTTTTTTGTATTCCCCAACCTGCAATTTGTTCATCTGTAGCACGGATCTCAGCCCCTCCACAGCCCATGCAGCTTGGCGACCCAGACGGACTCACAGGTGTTGACATCAGTGCTGACCCTCCTCCTGGTAGGTCCAATATCATACTGTGCCAAACAATGTAGATGTTTATTTTTTTTTTCCAAGATAGCTCATATTGCTATGTCCTTTACAGAAGATCCGCAGCAGGGAACACACCCAGTGCAGCAAGGCCTGGAGGAAGGTGTTGGTATGTCTAGCCAAATAATGTTTTTTGGAATCTTATTAACCCCATTAACACACATGTTTTTTCTTATGAAAGAGTGTTGCCTTTTAGATGTTTACCCTGCAAAACACAGTTGACAGCATTAATGGGTGCCGTCATTAGTAGGCAGACCAAGCCTTCTTAACCTTTGGGAGGGTTTAGCAAGTGTCCTATGAGCCCAGGAAAGCACTTTTGAATGTTTGGCCTCAATGCTTCAATACTGAAGCTAGGAGGGCAATCTGGCCATAATCATTACTGCCTAAGGTTATGTACTAAACATGTTTTTTTTTTTAAAGAACATCAGGCCCCTCTTGACGTAGCAGCTGGAGTTGGATCAGGAGCTGGCGACAATTCTGCATCCAGTGCTGTGGTATGTGATATAAGGGAACAAGGTGCACATGTAACATTTCAATGGTAGTAATGATTTTGGGCTAGATGTGGCTTACATTGTGTGTGTTAAATTAGTGCTATGACATTCTGACGATGCACCAGCACAACAAGAGTTCTATCTTGAACATCAGGGAATTATGTTATAATTTGGTGTGCCACTAATGTTCCAAAAACATCCAGGATCTTTAAAGTCCGGCCAGTCTTTGATTTTCCAGGTCCAAATTCATGGGTATCGTTTGGTTGGGTTGTCCTGTAGCCGATTGATGGCAAGATTTTAGACAACATACGTAGATGTAGAAAGTCATTGGTGTAGTAACAGATTTACCAAAAGCATAAACAACCTACCACACCAGGGTTAATTGGGAACACCTTCATGTTGAAACTTTTTTGCCTTTGTCATATTAGTCCTACCAATATAATATGTACCCATTATCAGAAGTGTTGCTAGCTTGGATAATCTTACAATGAACAAGTACTTATTAGAAGCACATCAAACTTTTCAACGTTCTGCTTGGGGTGTTAAGTTGTCAAACTAATCTGAAATATTTAGTCATGATGTTTGATAATGATTTGGTCTATTTCTTCTGCTTTCAGGTAGCCTTAGATGCAGAGGGATTGTCACCTACCCAACCTCGTCCATCTATGCTGGATGTAGCCGAGAGGCTGCTTGATGAGTATCGGATCCAAAATGAGTTAAGGAGGCGTACTCAGCAATCTACTGAGGTAGTACGTCTGCTCTGGCTCATACAGGAATCTGTAGCAACAATGGTACAGGTTCAACAGGATATGCGTAACAGCTTGGTAAGTTTAGCAGACCAGCATCAACGGGATCGGCAAAGTGTTGACACTCAGGTGCTGGCCACACGCCAATGCCTGTTTGGATCTGAAGATGCCCCATTGGCAGAGCCCTCCCAAACATCTCACTCACCTGCCACTGCAGGTTGTGGTAGTGGGAGGGTAATGCCAGTGTTGGCCACTTGTCAGGCAGCTGGGGATGGGACAATTCCTCCTGTAGCCACTCCTAGCACTTCACACTCCGTTCGGACTCCCACACCCCTCAATGAGCAATCCACCTGCACAACCTCAATGCGCACTGGTTCCACAATACCCCTTCCACCTGACTACATTCCCTACACACCTTTATCACTTCACTCCTCCCCAGGCTGTCCTCCTTTTTTCTCACCAATGCGACATGTCGTTTCCCCCCGCACCGTGGACCACAACAACCAATCAACCACCACTCCCCACACATCTTCACAACCCTTGCACCACTAGCAGCACCAAATAGCCTCGGGGCAGCAACTATCACATCTCATGGTAATGGCACACGTTCCCCAAATTCTTAGGCTGAGCACAGAGCAGATGGGACTATTGGCACAAGATCTTCAGTCTGGGACATTTCCAGGGTTCAACACCCTGCATCAGCAGCAGCCTCAGACACAAGATCTGATCCTAATGGGCCACTTTACCAGAACTCTAAGGCTAACCCCAGAGCAGATGGGACTATTGGCCCACCGTTTGATGGCAGGAACCTTTCCATTGCTCACCACACTGCTTCAGTCACCACCACCACCAACTTAATTTCTTTTTATTTATTTTTTTTTGGGTTAGTTTTGTTAATGATTGTTACATTGGCCAATTTGTGGGGCCATTTTTTTGTTTAATTTGAGGGTGGCACAATATGATTTATTATAGTGTTTTTTTGGGTGATGAAATTAAATTTTATGCAAAATGATTAGTTTGTGTTTGATCTTTGGTTTTTTTGGAGTGTTGGTGGCCAAGTAATGGCCCTGGTTAATGTAGGCATTTATACACGTGCTTCTCTATCTCCAAACATAT
The DNA here is from genome assembly GCF_965119305.1 of Pelophylax lessonae. Lineage (NCBI taxonomy): Eukaryota > Metazoa > Chordata > Amphibia > Anura > Ranidae > Pelophylax > Pelophylax lessonae. The sequence goes on from NC_138769.1 coordinate 645,644,465, forward strand.
GATTTCATGTAAATTTGGAAAACTCAATGTTCACATAATGACCCAAGAAAAGGTCTCCCTTCAAATGTAGCTTCAAAACAAGTCTCAAGGCTAACATAAACCAAAGCCAACATACTAACAATTACAGACCACACCACTCGACTAAACAAATACAACACAAAAGACATTCGATGTGTACACCAAAAAGAAAACTTTGGTAATAAAAGAAACTCTTTTTAATAACACATGTAGGTGTCTACCAACTGTAGCGTACAAAAAATATATTAAAATATATAATAGAATGAACTAAATTTCCAATGTAACATTTGTGTTGCAACGAACAACATACTTTTTTTTTATTTTTATTAAAATTTATTTATTTTTTTACAATTTTTTTTTTAGTTTTTCACAAAAAACAAGGGTTATTTGTAAACATTGTTTTTTTTTTTGTTCCCAAAACAAGGGTTATTTGTAAACATTGTTTGTTTTTTTGTTCCCAAAACAAGGGTTATTTGTAAACATTTTTTCTTTTTTTTGTTCCAAAAACAAGGGTTATTTGTAAACATTGTTTGTTTTTTTTGTTCCCAAAACAAGGGTTATTTGTAAACATTTTTTCTTTTTTTTGTTCCCAAAACAAGGGTTATTTGTAAACATTGTTTGTTTTTTTTTTCCCAAAACAAGGGTTATTTGTAAACATTTTTTCTTTTTTTTGTTCCCAAAACAAGGGTTTTTTTTATAATTTTTTGTAGATTTTTTTGGTCCCAAAAACAAGGTTTTTTTTTATAATTTTTTGTAGTTTTTTTTGGTCCCAAAAACAAGGGGTTTTTTCATAATTTTTTGTAGATTTTTTTGTTCCCAAAAAAAGGTTTTTTTTTAACTTTTTTTGTTCCAAAAAAAAAGATTTTTTTTGAACTTTTTTTTTTTTTGTTCCCAAAAAAAAGGGTTTTTTTTTTAACTTTTTTTGATTTTTTTGTTCCCAAAAAAAAGGGATTTTTTTTAAACTTTTTTTGATTTTTTTGGTCCCAAAAAAAAGGGATTTTTTTTAAACTTTTTTTGATTTTTTTGTTAGATTTTTGTTTATAATGGGCAACAATTAGAAATGTGACATTTCTTTGTGTTGCAACATGCAACATAAGTAAACAAACAAATAAAAAAAAAAAAATACTAGGATTTTTTTAAAGGTGTCACATTCCTAACGAATGGCTCCTTAGGGTCTGGATCCACGCCACAAAGGTGTTCCAAATATAGAATTCGGTCTCCGCACCACCTCATATAATCCAGGAGGACCTCGTAGGTGAGGTGGGTGTGCCCTGGGTAGAAAAAAACATGACAATTAGTTTTATGCAAAATGATCCAAACAAGGATTGTAATTAATGTGCCTCAACAAATATACTTAGTAGTCTATTGGTTGGCTTTTATCAACACTCTGAAGCAAATATGCTAAATTGCTGTTGTAAACCTTAAACTCAAACTTTCACAGCAAATTGTTCAAAAGGTTACATAAGATGGCTTGGAATGTTAGTAGCAGTTCCACCAAAGCTAAGTAAAATGCTTTTCTGCATGTAAACACAAGCAATCATTTTGAAGAATGTAAGGTGTTTTGGGTTCAATTGGTCAACACGATACATGTGCACACATTTATCTCTATCACCATTGGAATCTGTGGAGCGTTCTCTCTCCCTCTTACTGTCTATAGATTGAACCTGACACATAGTAGAGACTCACCCTTAGGAATTTTGAGGGCCAGTTCTGGACGGAGCAGATGTGTCTGCTCCCCTGATCTCCTTTCCGCCATCCCAGCTGTGTTAAGAGAGAAGAAAAAGTTTATCAACAAATGGACTCACGCTAACTGTAGGTTACGCAGTCATGAAAACGCTCTAACACCCACTCATTACCCCTCCACATTTCCCTGAAAGTTTTATTTAGACATTGATATGGTGGTGATGCAGATTTGTACAGTGCAAGCGTCATTCTTCTGGGTGAAGCTTGTAGCGTTAAGGATACGTACTCCCTGCTTTTGTGCTGATTGTGTTTTTCTGATGTTTTTGGTGCCTCAGCCCTGCCTGTTCTAAGTGTTGGAAACATATCATTTTTGGAGGGCTGCGGAAAACTAATCAGGTTAGACTTACACTCTCTAGGTTTTTGGGGACGAGAGAAATAACAATCCTCCTTTTTACATGGCCCCTGTACACACCTCTAGGCACCTCCCTCCTGTTGGTTGACCCCACAGCAGGCAGCTTGCTATGGAGGCACATGAGATGAAGCCAAGCACCCTGTGCCTGTTCAGGCACTAGGCTGTGAGCCAGCCTTGCCCCCCTCCCTTCCGATGGTCTCAATGATTAGGATTGACAGCATCAGGAGGCAATATTGGCATGCTGTAACCTCAGTTAAGGAGGAGGGGGAGTCAGTTCCAGACAAGTATTTGTGCAAAATTTTAGACAGTAAGAAAATGGTCCCAGTAAGTCTTAGGGGGAATATGCACACCTATCACTTGGAATACTAATGCATAGAATGCATTCACATAAAGAACCTGCTGCCTTTAGAACAACTTGAAGCCTGATCGGGGACATACACAGTTAGCATTTCTCCACTTACTAAGTAGACACATTACTGCAAAAGCACACAACTTACCATCATCACGTTTTTTTTGGGCCCCCGAACAGGATGGGCTTACTGGCTCAGGAGAAACTGCACAAAAAGAACACAAATTGTGAACTGGAATGTGGTACATTACCGAGGAAGAATATTTATGAAAGATTGATAAGCACACATTTTCAGTGTTGACTAAATCAGGACATGATTAAATTACAATGTCCCCAAAAAATTTACAAGTACAAAGCACACCATTTCCAATGTAGAGAAACTAACACCAATTTAGAATAGAGTGGCTTGAGATAACTTACAAAATATAACATGTCCTGTAATGCTCCCCAAAACCACCTTTCAAACATGAAGGTTAAGCAAGAGTGTTTCATGACCAACCTTCCTGTCACATATAGCAAAACTACACTTGCTTTGACTCCAACTTAGATTATCCTAGATACACATCATCCTAGCACACACAATTCATGTGAGAATCTAATTTTAGGTACTTACACACTAGTTCAGGGGAGCCTGGAGTGGGGGAGGATGGGGGAGACCCTTCATGGGGGGATGGTGTCCCTTCATGGGGGGATGGTGTCCCTTCATGGGGGGATGGTGTCGTATCTCCTAGAAACACAAAGACACGGATACAATCCTTGAACAAAAGCTATTTGATAAAGGCACACAGAAAGTAGTCTGGAAACATTGAAGGTAGTAGTTACAGTGGACTGGGTAAGCAGTGGCCCCTCTTCCCCAGTCCTCCACAACAAACATCCTCAATGTCAGCTGCTACAAAACCCCAATGTCAAAATATATATATTACAGCCCTTCTATTTCCCAGGACACATTGAACACACAAACACATGTAGAATACTTACTTCCCATTTGAGGAGAGCCCAGGTCCTCATCCGAGTCAGACCAATTGGCCTCTTCTTGGCCAACAGTTTGTTCCTGGCCCGGATCCAGGCGACTTGGCCCTGCCTGAGGCTCCTCTCTTGCTGAAGTTACATCAACCACAAAAGAAAACAAAACAAACAATCATTCCTCCAAGTTCGACCTAATACACAACACAACAGCACATCCACATTACTTACACTGGGCCTGAGAATTCTGAGGCTCAAGATCCTCATCACTGGTTTCTACAAAAATAAACCAAAAAATAAACAACAAAAATAATACATTATATATTATTTATGGACACAAATAGGCAGTAACCTCTCATCATGCTAGCACCATACTCAATGCCCCTACAATTCAGAACATAGAAGTGCACTTACACCAATGAGATGCATTGAGCATGTTTTAAAACAGGAGGGCACCATGCAAATTAAACGGTCGCCTAAGGGCTTGCACCTACAGGGGCCTTGCAGCCAGTGGCGGATCACCAACATTTCAAAGGGCACAGTCAGGGAAATTGCCCAAGTCAAAGATTTCTTTCAATCCTCGGATCTAAAAGTTGCAGCAGTGTGCTGCAGTCCCTTCACTGCGTCTGCCAGGTGTCTGGTGTCCACTGACACTTACTCCTCCTTCTCTGACTGGGGATTGGCCGTCTGATCATGTTATCCTAAGATGTTGAGGAATCGGTAGGTGTGTACCTGCACCAGTAGGAAGTTACTGCCTGGTCAACTCACTCTGCTATCATCGGTTGTTGCTCTGGGAGGAGAGTTCCGCCCTGGACCCGTAACATACAGGTAACCAGGCCCAGACTTGATATTTTGCAGGCTGCTCATAGATTTGTGGTGTCTACTATGCAAAGGGGTGAGTAGCCCCAGGTAATTTGAAAGAGTCCGAAAATGGTTGGTGGAGGAGGAGGAGAAGAAGGCCCTGGGTGGCTGGGGGACAAGGAGAGGGCCCCTGGGTGTTTTCTAGAGGAGGAAAGACCCCCAATGACGCCAGAGTCAGTTGCCAGGGAAGAGTGTGGAGCTGAGCAAGTCCTGCATATCTGACATGAAAGCCAAACATGGTGGAGATGGAGCACTCTGCCCTACACAATGACAGCACCCGAGGTGGAAGGTGAGGGGTAGCGGGTCTTTGACATTATAGAGCATATGGACTCTGTCCATTATTGTTAGTTTGGTTTGGAGTTGTCCTTTAGATGTTTAACTCTGTTGTTTTTGCCCTGAGCTGTGAGGGACTGAGGTATGACAGCCCACTATGCTGGGACTTATAGTGCCCTAGAATGTGGAGGACTGAGGAATCCTTAGTCCCTAACAGAGGGCACTACAAGTCTTAGCATAGCAGGCAGTAGTTCCTTAGTCCCCTACAGTGAGCAGTACAAGTCCAAGCAGGTAGTCTTCTGCGTTGGGACTTGTTGTGCCCTTGACTGTGGTGGACTGAGGAAGGGAAGTGTAAGGGGGTCTGTGTAAGCTCAGATGTATGGGGGAGCTTTGGTGACCACAGAGTTCCCTTTTACACCAGAGTCCCCAGCTTTCCCACTCAAATAATGGTTCCCTGAACTCTCCTTACATCAGAGACTTCACACTTCCCTCTTACAGTGTAGTAAGTCTGGAGACTCCGATGTAAAGGGGGCTCTGTGAAATGTGATTAGAGATTAGAGATTAGACATTTCTAAAATGTACATTTTTCTACTTACGATCCACAATTTGTAGCAGCTCAAATGGCTCGCTGCGTCTGAAGGCATAGTTCAATGTGGCAGTCCTCCTCCTCCCCTTCTTCACCAAAAGTACAAAAGGGTGTCGCCCGTCCGCTTTTGCTAGAAGCAGAAGAGAAAAAATAAACATTAAAAAAAATCCTGTACATAGTAGTATTAAAGGTTGTGAAGAGACACTTGATGGAGGTAGGAAAGGTAGGAGCGAGAGGGAGGGGAGGGGGGGGGGTTGTTGGTATTTGTGTTGTTGCATACCTAAACACATGTCCACCTACCCACAAAATTATAACCTATCTGGTCACATGTCATGTATATTTTTACTTACTGGAGATTTGCTCCACAGCCTTTTTCAGGAGCCTGGGTGAGCGCCTTTTGGCATCACTCCAGGCCCGCTGAAGATCAACCACCAGAGGCAGGAAGTTGAATCTCCGCAGCAGCCTCATCCGGAGACGACACATCATTTTGTACTTTTGGTGAAGATGCACGTTCACCTGATCATACCCCCAGAGGAGGAGGAGCTGTGGAAAGAGCAATGTATGTTTGAGTCCAAGTATGTCCAAAAAAGTACAGTCTTACAAAAACATGCTAGGTCGTCTTTGAGATTTTGTAGAACAAAGAATACCATTTCTGGGGATACATAGACATCGATGTCAAAATCTACCTCCATGACATAGGTTGCCCCAACTGATGATTTCCTCTACATGATCTATACATTTTGACAATTGTCCTTTCATTACACACCCAGGGCCGCCATCAGGGGGGGGACAGCCAATACACATGTAGGGGGCCAGAGTGCCTGTAGGGGCCCCTGACCCACCATCCATGAAGTGTGCAGGAGACAGTAGCCAGTTGACACATAAGGCAGGAGAAGCGCCGAAGGATAAATGCATAGTAAGCACACTAAACTAGCTGGAAGGCCTGGGACTCAGGAGATGTTAGGAGGAAGGGACTTAAGAGCCTTTCAGCTACTCATTGGCTGAGGAGGTAACAGGAGGCAGGCTGATCCACTTCCTGCTGCCTCCTTAGCCAATGGGTACACAGGGTGCACTGTCCATCACTGCACAGCCTTGTGCTTCCTCTGCTGATGGGATAGAATTCCTCTGCCAAAATAACATGCAGCAGAGATGGAGATAAGAGAGATGTAAATTAAATATTTCCTAATGAAGCTGCTATATTTAGCTAGAATACATGTACAATTCATAGCCCTTGGCATGTTAATTACAGTCACTGTATTTACAACCTTATTGCTGTCCATTTAGCAGGGTGCAAGTAACTTTACACACATGTAGCATAAGTATCAACTTTTGTCACCATGTTAAAAGGACAGCAGTATGGGTAGCATTACAGTGACTGTTATTAGTCCAGGCTCACTAAACTAGCCAATGCTTGGAAAAGCAAGCCATGCAGATTGCTTTTCAGGTCCCTTTTAACATGAGCTGTCTGATTGGGTGTGTCTGTCCATTTTGCTGTGCTGAATTACCCTGGATTCGCTATTCCTGCAAGAGGAGCACATGGGATGTGGGAGATGTGAATTTAATGTGTCAGAATTATCCACACAATCACACATAATCCTTTTTAAAGTTCCCCAGCAGAATTTGATGGCATAGTGGTGGACAGCAGTGCCATCAGATTCCAGTTATATCTGTAAATTAACAAAGCAATGGGATCTGGGGGCGTATTTAACTTGCAATGGACACCCCCATTGAAACACATATGGCAGTGTGAGATGCGTGTGCTGGGAATGTGATCCATTAAGACAAGTGATTATACACTCATGTGTTTCGTTTAAAGGTGATTTGTCCAATGCAATCCTTTGAAGACATGACCAGTCCATATTTTTGTGAGCACTGATTCCATCTCAGGTGAACAAATTAGCTGCTGTGTGCAGATCCAGCTTATGATGGCGAGTCTCCGACAAGACAAACGGTGCAGAGCTTGCAGTGTGTATGGATGTATGTAAGGCAATAATTTTTGGCATTATGTATTTAGGGAATATAATGTTTCTAATCTTGCATATATGAAAAGGGTAAATACATTTGTCTTTATCTAGACAGATTCCAAAGCGTCAGAGCAATCTGTCACAGATAATTGTGTTTCATTTTGTGTAAAAGTAGAAACGAATCAAATCTATCTATATACAGGCATACCCCACTTTAAGTACACAATGGGACCAGGGCATGTATGTAAACCGAAAATGTACTTAAAGTGAAGCAATCCTTTTTTTCTTTTCTCAATGCATGAAAATACACCAGCTCCATTGTAAATTTTGGCCACATTGACATGGCCTTGCTCCCAAACCATGTGGGAGCATGTTAAGGGGATCCAGGACTATGACATGATAGATTACCTAGGCAAGCTGGCCAGCCACAAAATGGATATGGTGTAGTCCTGGGTACCCTCTCGTTGCTCCCTAAGTTTGTTATCCCTGTCACTTATGGTTTGTGAGCAGTGTCATGGCAAGCTGAACAAGCTGTGTCCTTACTCACGATTGTGTATAAAGTGAGTCTACTAAAAGCAGGGTATGACTATCTATATCTATATAGAAAGTTCAGAGATATGAACCTGTTCCCTATTATATACACTGATATATGGTATATAACATATTCTATAATGTATATATATATTGTCTATAATGTATATATATTGTATATAATATATATTGTGTGTGTGTGTATATATATATATATATATATATATATATATATATATATATATATACACACATACATACATACATACACACACACACACCAAATCTATATATATATATATATATATATACACCAAATATATACACCAAATATATCTATCTATCTATATATATATATATATATATACATACATATATATATACATACATATATATATACATACATATATATATACATACATATATATATATATATATATATATATATATATATATATATATATATATATATATATATATATATATATATATATATATATATATACACCAAATCTATATATATATACACACCAAATCTATATATATACACCAAATCTATATATATATATATATATATATATATACCAAATCTATATATATATATATATATATATATATACCAAATCTATATATATATATATACCAAATCTATATATATATATATATATATATATATATATATATATATATATATATAGGGAACAGGTTCACATCTAGGAAGTTTCTATAACAGGAAGCTTCTAGATCACGTCTAATAGCCAGAAAGTGCATGCGCAGTTCAGCAGACCAAAAGTTAATTGCACACCCGCTAGATAAGCAACCCACCATCCCCCATCCCCCATCTCGCACATTCACACCCCCTCCTTACCTTACACACAAATGCCACTATTTCGGCAGTAAAGATCGCAGGAGCCATGATGCACACACTTGAGAGGGCCTGGACAATTTCCGGAAACATGTGCACGCACCAAAAGTTTTGTTTCCGGTTGCATGTATAAATGTGATAACGCGGTTTTGTATATTAGCGAATTCGCGAACAATAGTCACCTTACACAACCATTAAGCATATTTAACTTACAAAAGGAAATACAAATACATACATTTGTGGACAACAGAAAACTTTATTTAGACACATGAAGACATTTGAAAAAAAGATTGGAAACATGCTGTTTATTACACAAATACACAGCTCAAACATTTCACATGACATATTTTTGGCACAGTCTCCACAGTATCCCATTGAAGCCACTGATTTGTATTTTTAAAACAAAAACAACCTTTGTACAACATTTAGACCATATACATCGGCAAAGAGCCCATAATCAACAGATGCATGTGCAGATTGACAGAACAATACACAATTATGTTAACAGCAATAAATACTTACAGAGAGTCAACACACAACACAGCCAAATCGCACCTCCTTAAATAACAAAGGCCCCCAAATCTTAACCATAAAGCATGTGACACACAATATATTGGACCTCTTCGTAGGTCAAATCTTTCCTGATGTCTGAGTGAGCTATATATAATCAAAGCAAACACACACCCATAATGTTAACTCCCAGCCAAAAATTTAACTGTGTGTGTCCTGTGTGTTTTGGAGCATGCTCAGTTGCCTAAAAAAGGGAAATAGAAATGAGGAGGAGGAGAGAGACCTAAACAGCCCAAATCCATGTATGTATGTATGTAGGTGTATATATATATGAATTGATAAAATTCTCTCTTCAAGTTTGCTAGTCATTATTTAGAATGTTTTGATACAGGAATACATACATATATATACAATTACATGAGAGAGCGAGAGAGAGAGAAATATATATTTAGGGAAACAATTGAAACACACCTTTTGGGATTTGGGAAGTGAGATTGTGACGATTGACCAGATATGTAAGCCAACAATCTGACTCATCACTCATGAACATCCCTAATTTTGGCGTGGCAATTATATCAGGCGTTCTTATGGGCGTTTTTGCTGGCGTTTTCACAGGCGTTTTGACATGCATTTTTTGGGCAGGAATTGTTATATGAAATCACCTAAAAAAAAACCAAAAACAGACCACAAACACGTACATGTGAACGTAGCCCGTTTGGGGGCGTTTGAGGGGGATTTGTACAGCTCAAGGATCAACTCCCAAAACAGCCAAAAAATCCAATCCTATTCAGTTCAATGGCCCCTGTTCCCATGTGAGCATTTTGACGGCATGAGCAAAACACCCAATGCTCACTGAGAAATAGCACAATGATTAGGGAGTCTGCCTTCCTGCTGTAGGTTTGTAAGTTCGAATCCAGAAGGAGCCCTCTGTATGGGCAACACTTTGATATCTCCAATCCTCCAAATGTTGACATCATTAATTTTGTTCAGGTTTGAAAAAGGCATGTGTATCAGCAAACTTTTAAGCTAAAGACGTGAACAAAATACAAAAGATGCCACATAAAGTCAATATGTAGCAATATTGTGAGCTAAAGCTATATTTGTTTGTTGGGCATACTTTGCTAATTAGCCAAGTATAAGGGATATATATATATATATATATATACCTTCAGTTAAATGTGTAGTAAAATGGTAACACTTGGCCATACCCATATGGAAGAAAAGGTAGTATTTGCAATATATTTCGAAAAAAATTCTTTTGAAACACATAAAATATTGTCAAAATTGTGACATTTCCTTGATATGTGTGAAATGCTAATAATATTTCTTTGAAATATGTTTTACATCTATTTTTGTTCTATCTGACGACCCGTTCCCCAATGTAATATTTTGTTGGTTTTTTCAGATAATGTGTATGTTCTATATAAACACTGTAGATTTCACTGTTATGATTTCTGAGTTAGCAGGAAAGGTGTATGGAATGTGATGGTGTTTACTAAGGGATCCCTTGTTGGAAGTGTGCATGTTTTTTCAATTCCGCCGGTTTTTGCCATTTTCTATGGGCGAGACAGCGGATTTCCAAGCGGTATTCAAAAAAAAATTTGCCCAAAATCGCGCTGGCCGAATATTTTGAGCTTATTTGGCGTTGCGCATGCGCACATTCGCGCGTTCGCAGCTCGGGGCTGGAGGAGCTGTTTAACCTTTCTACACTTTCGCAGATATCTCTCTTTCTAAGTCAGTTTTTGACATTTTTTAAAAGCAAGTCATCTCCAAATTGTCTTCCACACCTTCCACAGTGATTTGGGATTTTTGGGGGTACAGGGGGAAATTTGGCAAAACTTTAGTCGAGCTTTTAGCTGGCGTGTTTTTAAGTCGCGCTCTGGCCTTATTGCATCTTAATGAATCTCACACTAGGCGCTATTTTCCGCCCGCCGTTCTTTGAATACCAATTTCAGACTTAAAACTTCGCCGGTTCGCAAAATCCCGCCGAAACGCCAATTCGCCGTACTATGAATCAGGCCCATTGTCTCGGGTTTTGAGAGACCCATCCAGAAAGCTACTGTGGGAAGAGTTGCAAAGACTGCAATAGTATGATTGCTAGTTAGAGATACTCCTTGGCTTTATAACCATTCTCATCCCACAGAACTAACATGACCATCAAATGCTCTTCATCAGATTCAATTTTTAAAATATTCTCCCCTTTGTTCACTAAAGCCCATATTGACCTTTAACACAATCACATCTCATACCCTCTTGCATACGTTTGTTCCTCCACATAGACTGTGTAGAGCTGAAATGGTATTTATGCATTATTAAAAACCAGTTGGGGCGGTAAACATACACGCGTGAACTATGGGAGTGTAACTTTTGGTATTTGATTTGATTCCCTTCGTTATAATTACAGGAGCTGGAAGATAAATGGCTTCTACAAATTATTTGTGATTCCAGAAAAATAGATGTGTAGACCAAGCGCTTTCATTTATTATATGAATGGAATTCATGAAAAGTTTACAGAAAAAGAGCTTCCTCTGCACAGCAATGCTCAACTTTCATCACATTTCTAAAGTAATTTTGCTTGCAAACAGAAATATCGACTGAGCGCACCAATGTCCTGCCAGCGTGATTTATGACGGAGCCATATCCTCACTTCTCAGTGCTGGTGTCCCTGCAGGATCGTCAAATTGCATTTCTAACTAAGGCTTAGATGCACTAGAGGTCATAAAACAAGAGATAGAATTGCACATATTTCAATATAAGAACATGTGCCGTTACTCGCCTTAAAATTAGAATACATTTAGAGGAACAAGAATGAGTCATGGGTTTGTATGTTGTTTATTGGATTTATGTAAGTAATAGCACTGGAGATTTAAATGGATGTCATCAGCTCCTGCCCCTCCCCCCTCCCTCCTTAGTAATTTATAGTAGACCTTGCTGTCCGCAGCTCTCATGTAAACAATTAAGTGGTAATATTTTACAATAGTTATGAGATCACATCAGCAAGGCGAAGGACAGGAATACTTCGGAAATCCCAAAGGTATAGTGAGTAGTTTGAGGATGGTCCAAGTGGCAATAAAATATTATCAGATGCATCCTATAGTTTTATCAGATAATCGTAAAAGCAGATGTAAAGCCTGACTAAATGACACTGCATTTGTTAAAGCTCTGTGTACTATAAGCAGTTGCTGTTTTTATTTAAATAATTGTTTTCACCTTTTTCCCCCCATCTCAGCGCTGCTGATCTCCTGTATCCTCTATGTAGCTGCTTACTGTCTACATGCACTCTGTATGAAGGAGCACAAGGGTCACCTTTGGCCAGAGGCATTGTCAGCCTGGAGAGCAGGGAGTGTTAGATGTACTAGCAGATTTAGATACACTAACAAATTGAAGCCAAACTCTATACTTTATATGCAGTTACAGCAACAGTTGTTCCTTTTGGGAAAAAGGTTTAACATAAATAAATAAAAGCTGAGCATTGTAATCACCCCTGTGAATGTGAATGGTTTGTCTCAATCCTCTAACTGTCACATCTGCAGGACAGCTTGTTCTGTTGAAAAACAAACCGGCTTACTGGCAGGATCACCAGGTGAAAAGAGATGAAAGAAAGGCTAAAAAAGAAAAAAAAAAAAACGAATACAGCCATTACATCTAAGTATTAACAAGCTGCAATATAACAAATGTCTGCTTTTGGGTTTAATTCCGTTTACAATTCTTTATTTTGGTTCTTCTTTCTGGTCACCTATAGAGATTGGTGGCTAGATTCTGGTAATAAAGAGGGAAGTGTGTGTAAGGAATGTTGAGAGGAATCAAAAGTCTCACTATAGAATAAAAAAACCCCTAAATGATCACTCTTTTGTCTAGTTTGGTGGTCAGCAGTGTCGGACAAGGTCATCAAGAGCCCAGGGTGAACATACCAAACTGTGCCCCCCCCCAAGATGTGAAAGGAATATGTGCCAGCAAAAATCCCCCAACAAAAACACTGAGCACTAATCTGCATGCTTACCCCCACACATAAATCCCCCCCCCCCACGCCGCTGAAATCCCCCCTCTCAGCACAAATCTTTGCCCCCCATCCCCCAAATCTCCCCAGCTCAAAAATACGACCCCCCCCCCCAAAAAAAAACACCCCCTCCTAGCAAAAACCCTCTATTTCTACAATTTCCCCTCCTAGTACACAACTTCTCCTCCCACACTTAACCTTCCTAGCGGTATTCCCGAGTGTGGCTCGGGGTTACATTTCAGTGCCAAAAGCGGTAACCCCGAGCCACACTCGGGGTACCGCCAGAAGCATCGCTGGATCCTGGTAGAGGGGTTACTTACCTTGTCACCGGGATCCAGCGATGTATCCCAGAGGTGTGCGGCGGCCGGATCTTGCTCCCGATGCTCTCTGTGCCCCGGCTTCCGTCTCCTGCGACGTAACGCTTGCAGGGGGGTGGAACAGGCAGCAAATTCAAAAGTAAAACACACCAAACACACTGATACATTGCAAAATAAAATAAATTCACATTAGATTGTCCACCAGTGCCCTTTCCTGCAGTTTTACTGTACTTTTTATGTATATATATATATATATATTGTAAGGGATTAGCTCGGTGGCGGGTGTGGATGACCCCTTGGGGGGTGCGTTTTCCCAGAGAGGTAGCCGACAAGTGCTTGCAAACAAACAGTGTGGTTTATTAAATGGTGTTTTCTTCACCAGGCTGTATGCAGCAAAACATCCAAAATAAAATAAAACAGAAAATAAATCCTTGCCTCTGTGGGCGGCTACCTTCTCACAACTGGAACCTGCCTAAGTGTCTGTCTCCAACCTACCGTCGGGCAGACTTCCTTGTCCTACAGCGGACACTCAATAGTCCTTTTATAATAGCTTCACAGGGCAACACAGTCCTTTGTTTCTTTCACATCAACAGTTCGTCTTCTCACCTTTGAGACGTATTCACCCTTGGTTACCGTCCCGGGCACACATCACTCCGGGGGGTCTTCTCCCAGGCCCACACATCCTGTCGGGAGGCACACGCTGACTGTCCTCCTGCTCCCAGCCCACATGGCTTCAGGACACAGCTTCTGGAGGCAGCAAACAATAGGAATTTCTCTGAACAAATTATAGAGCCTTAACTCCCTCATTCTGAACAGGTGAAGGCCTTTCAACTTCCTGCTGGCTAGCTCTGTAGCCAACACCCTAAATTAATTAATGGACTTTCTAAATCAGGTGGAAATGTATCTCCTTCCTGTGACTACATTCCCAGATTTAGCTGACTTCCTGTTACATACCCCCCCCTCTTGTTTCAACCCTAGGGTTGGGACACAGATTTCCAGGCACGCATGTGTCAAGCACTGCTGACTCACTGATAAGCCTCCTATTATCCTCAAGCTTCCGGATGAAACTGTTTTGTCATCTTCATTGACGGATTTCTCATAAATGCCACACAGTTTGTCTCTCATCTCATATACACATTCTTCAACTGCATTTTTGGCATCATTTCGCTCCTTCTCGTTTCTGTCATCTTCATTGACAGCTTTCTCATAAATGTCAGACAGCTTGTCCCTCATAACCGTCTGTCCAATCCACCACGGAGGACCGTGATCCATAGGCAACTCAATTGGGCTAGTCTTAATGTCTTCAACATTCTTAAGACGCCTCTCTCTGCAATCCATAAATGTTTTCCACAAAACTTTGAGAACCTTTGCTTCACTAAGCTTTGTTCCAAGTAGGGACTCTTGACATCCCTCTGTGACTTGAGTTGCCTCTCCATACAGCTGTACACAATCATTGACTTTTTGTTGTAAAAGGGAATGATCTTCCTTCTTGAGCTTTGCTTGCTCTAAGATGCTGTGCAGAGGATTTTCCAATTGAGACGACAGGCTGTCACACATTTCTTCAAAGTGACCCCTGTTCCTTTTCCCAGAGATATCAATATCATTCAAACATTTCATATTCATAGGCAGATCTGAAGCATTTGCACTCATCAACTTCTTAAACTTTTCGCCCTCCTGAGCGAGTCGCAGTAAAGGCCTACTATTTGATTTGATATTCAGTTTATATTTCTTGCCAAACTCTTCACAGAAGTAGCCAACCAGAACATCATCAACTTTCCTTCCACCAACATAGGGGTTAAAGGCAACAACACAGTTGAACCCAGCGATCTGGGTGGTATCCATTATAGACCTCCTCTCTGCATCAGTGAAGAAGCATGGAACTGCAACACATTCTTTTACAGGTTTCTTCAATGCACTTTCTGCTGAACTATTTGACCGCTCAAGGTCACCTAGTTCTTTTTCTCTATCTGAATTCCACATGGAATGCATCTCAAGATCACGATCAAACTTCTGCCACCCGTCTTTCACCAGTTCCATTTTGGAAACACTCCCTGAAAGGCACTTATTCATTTGCTTCACGTTTTCACCAACAGCCTTAGTTTTCTCCACTAGGTTTTCAGCCTGAACTGAGAAATCACCACATTTCTTACTCAGCTCCTTTGTTTGCTGAAGCTCTAATGATACATTTTCCAATGCTTGAAGTTTTTGAAGGAACGGTTTATTCCAAAGGGGTGATTCAAGCCACGTGTCATCACATTTCTGAGGCTCACTCAGGACAGACCCCAAAACACTGATCCTTTTAAAAACTGCCTCAGGCACACTATCCCCTCTTTGGGACAGATCCTCTGTTGCCTGGAATTCCTCTTCCAGTTCCTGCAACGGAATCTTCATCTCTTCTACTTGCTGTTCTAAGGCTCGCTTAGACTTTTCTAGCTCCTGAACTCTTTTCACAACATCATCCTTGTAGCTGACCACATGTTCCATCTCTGTACATAGCTGCTTGTTAACTCTTTCTAGTTCAGCCTTAGACTCTAGAGCTTCCTCCAAAGAGCGAGCCAAGAACAGGGCTTTGCTCTCGTTATCACGCACCTCCGCTTCTGCGCGGTCGCGTTCTTCTGCATATTTTGCAGACACAGTCTTCTCTTCACCAAGCATCTGATCAAACTTCTTTTTCACATCTTCAACACACTGTAATGAACCAACGCTTTCTTCCATGCGTTTTTTCATATCCGCTATCTGAGCTTGCAATGTTGCGACTTGCTCTGATAGGTTTTTCTTTGCTTCCGCCTCCTCTTTTAATTGTTCCAGGAAGCCATTTTTCTCATCTTCCATTTGTTTGAGCTTTGTGCTAAAACTCAGCCTTTGACACCTCTCTTCCTGTAAGAGTTCCTGCGTGTCTTGCAGCTGCGATTCCAAGATAGAAAAATCTTCCGCAATTTCTCTAGATTTGCTGTCTGCTTGAGAAAGCTGATTTGTGACACTGTCCAACTCAACCTGCAATCGGGTTGCCTTCTCTGACAGCTTAGCACACACTCGGTCACCTTCTGACACCTTGACTTGCGATTCCAGAAGCTGTGCCTCTACTTTTTCCCTCTTATGTTCACAATCTTCTTTTCCCTGCATAAGAGCCTTCACCTCATTGGCTAGCATCTGGGAATAAGAATGTAATTCTGCCACACAGGCTTCTTTCTCCTTTAACTGCTGCTGGACACGTTGGGCTTCCCCTTTCCAACTTTCACAGTCCGCACGCCATTCATCTACCACATTGCTTAAAGTAGTGAGCTCATACACAGTACTCAGTAATTTAGCCTCTCTTTCACTTTTCTCTTTGTCGCTGAGAGACAATGTCGCTTCCAGAGCAACATTCTGTTCCTGCGACTCCTGCAGGTCTATTTTTGTAGCTCCCAAAGACTGAAGACTTTTTTCCAGCTGATTACGCAACTCCAACATATCAGCCATACTTTGCTTCTGCAAAGTCTGAATTTCACTTTCCTTTTCCATGAGGATGGTATCTTTCTCCATTATAGTCTCTCTGCGTTTTTGCAACTCGACCAAAAGAAGAGCAGTGGATTCTTCCCACTGTGACACATGAGACTTGAGTAGTTCATTCGTTTCCTGCAAGTTTCTATGCTCCATTTTAAGCAATTCCAAGGCTTGTTCCTTTTCTTCCATTTTCCGTTGCAAGGCATCCAACTCAGCCCTGCACACATACTCGGTTTCCTCCAAACCGATGGCCTCCATTGGCTGCTGGCGTCTCTGTTTCCAGCCTGCCATGCTCTCTTGATGAGCCTTTTGTTGAGCTGCAAAGCTCTGCTGAAAATCCGCATTTGCCTGCTGTTGAGCTGCATTTGCTTGCTGTTGAGCTGCATTTGATATAATCAGATGTTTCAACATCTCCTCCATTTTGAGTTTACTTTTCATCTGAGCACACTGCGTCTCCATAGCAGTTTCATCAGTGTTGCTAGGGACAACAACCTTCCTCTTTAGTAGACTCTCTTTAGGCATGGATGGGGCTGGTTCAGACGGTAACATCCCCTCCATCCATAGAATCCGGTCTCTCATTTCATCTATCTTTGCATTCTTCAGGCGTTTTGAACGCCCCATCTTCAATAACTCCACAAACAAATTTTTCACAGTCCAGCAAAAAATTTCAGACCACTGTCTCTTTAACACATGTAGTTTTTCTCTCTCTTGCAAGATCTCTTTTCCTGCACACACAGTTTGTGCAGTCACTTGCACCAGACACAACAAAGTTCATCAAAAATGTTGAGACCGCTGTCTCTTTAAAACACATTTTTTTTTTTTTTTTTTTTTCAGGATCTTCTCTCCTGCACACATAGATTGTGCAATCTCATGCACCAGATAAAGTTCATCAAACATTTGCACTTCCTTGCAGGGATCTTTGCTTATGCCCACTGCATACCTCCACCATTTTGTAAGGGATTAGCTCGGTGGCGGGTGTGGATGACCCCTTGGGGGGTGCGTTTTCCCAGAGAGGTAGCCGACAAGTGCTTGCAAACAAACAGTGTGGTTTATTAAATGGTGTTTTCTTCACCAGGCTGTATGCAGCAAAACATCCAAAATAAAATAAAACAGAAAATAAATCCTTGCCTCTGTGGGCGGCTACCTTCTCACAACTGGAACCTGCCTAAGTGTCTGTCTCCAACCTACCGTCGGGCAGACTTCCTTGTCCTACAGCGGACACTCAATAGTCCTTTTATAATAGCTTCACAGGGCAACACAGTCCTTTGTTTCTTTCACATCAACAGTTCGTCTTCTCACCTTTGAGACGTATTCACCCTTGGTTACCGTCCCGGGCACACATCACTCCGGGGGGTCTTCTCCCAGGCCCACACATCCTGTCGGGAGGCACACGCTGACTGTCCTCCTGCTCCCAGCCCACATGGCTTCAGGACACAGCTTCTGGAGGCAGCAAACAATAGGAATTTCTCTGAACAAATTATAGAGCCTTAACTCCCTCATTCTGAACAGGTGAAGGCCTTTCAACTTCCTGCTGGCTAGCTCTGTAGCCAACACCCTAAATTAATTAATGGACTTTCTAAATCAGGTGGAAATGTATCTCCTTCCTGTGACTACATTCCCAGATTTAGCTGACTTCCTGTTACATAATATATATATATATATACATACACACACACACATATATATACGTGTATATATATATGTGTATATATATATATATATATATATATATATATATATATATACAGTATATATATATATATATATATATATATATATATATATATATATATATATATATATACACAGTATATATATATATATATATACTTTAACTTATTTATAGTCATTTATTATATTATAATTTTTGATTTTGTGTTTGAAACTTTATCATACCCGAGATGTTATAAAGAAGAACACACCGTAAAAAAAAAAAAAATCATATGTAAATAGTTGGTTTGGGCTGCTCATTCTTAAGAATTACATGCAAAATAATGGTACCGCTTTCAGCACCTAAAATCGGAAAGAATCATACCACCAGGGAGGTTAAACCCCTCCCAAATCCCCCCTACTAGCACAAATCTTCTTCCCCCCATCCCAACACAAAGTTCCCTAAATCACTAAATCACCACTCATAGTACCCCCCCCCTCAAATTTCCCCTCCTAGAACGTAGTACCTCCCCCACCTCACATGATACCACAGTGCCCAAGGCAGCCGTCCCTCCTGCCCACCTGTTGTCCCGGCCCTGGTGGTCAGTACAGTTCACAGGTAGCTGTGGATGTAAAGCAGACACCATGCTTCCTTTAATAACACTTTATAGCATCAGCTTTTATTAAAATAATCACATGGTGCAAGAGGCGGGGCTTGTACAGAAGGTCATCAGCATTTACGTGTGCCTAGAGCGGCATTATGTCTCAATATTACCTTGCTTTTTTACCAGTGTATACCACACAGATGTATTCTTGTTGTACTCTGATCTGTATTGTGATAATATAACTACTGGCCGATATCCCTTTGTACAACTCTGACTGCAAGCATATTGTTCACATAGGATTGTGGTGTAAGAACAGTTTATATTGCTACATTTCAAGTGTCAAGATAAATGTTGTGCAACAGAGGTTAAAGGAAGAAAGTAGGACATGAGCTCTATTCTCTAAACATTGATCTAAAGATTTAGTGACAGCCCGTGAATAAAAATTAATGGATCTCCACCATGGAAAGTCTTAGACTGTTGCCAATAAATGTATAATATTCCTTTTATTTTTACCAAGTGGCCAACAGAAATTGCTTATTTTAACTCCACATCTAAATAAAACTGCAGTAATGCTGTGAGCAATAATAATTTTGAATATTTGAAGAATAAGTTCACCTTTTAAAAAAAATAATAAGTGCACATTTTTTTTTGCAGGTAAAAAATTTGCATTTATTTTTTTTTATTTTTTTAGGAGCCTGTAAAGCATTGCACCCGCAATCCGCAGATCGCGGATGCAATGTCAGCCCTGCAGAATCAGGATAGTTGTCAGCCTGTATATCTCATATTGGCAGACAGTTACTTGAGATCAGGAAGATCAATGAACTACGAGAGCGCCCTCGCAGTTTATTAACCACTTCTGGACCGGATGATTTACCCCCTTAATGATCAGGTAATTTTTTGAGATTCGGCACTGCGTTACTTTAACTGACAATTGCGCGGTTGTGCGACACTGTACCCAAATAAAATTGATGTTCTTTTTTTCCCACAAATAGAGCTTTCTTTTGGTGGTATTTGATCACCTGTGTGATTTTTATTTTTTGTGCTATAAACAAAAAAAGAGCGACAATTTTGAAAAAAAAAAAAAAATATATATATTTTTTACTTTTTGCTATATAACATTCCCAATAATAATAAAACATTTTTTTTTCATAATTTTAGACCAATTTGTATTCTGTTACATATTTTTCATTAAAAAAAAAATCTCAATAAGCGTTTATTTACTGGTTTGCGCAAAAGTTATCGTGTCTACAAACTAGGGGAAAGACTTATGTCATTTTCATTTTTTTATTTATTTTTTATTAGTAATGGCGGCAATCTGCAATTTTTAGCGGGACTGCGACATTGAGGCAGTCAGATCGGACACCTAACTGACATTTTTGACAGTTTTGTGACACCCCGTGACATTAAAGAAAAAATATTCTAGTGTGCTTCTAAAAATATACAAAGACAATGAATCCTCGTGTAGCACCCTACAGGTTTAGTCAGGGTGTCCTGGTTTCCAGGTGTGCCTGCTGAAGGGGGAGTCTCCCCAATGGCTCCCGTGAGAGGCTTCTCATAGGGCAGTGGAGGAAACCCAATCAGGAGACACATCCAGGCTTGTAACTACCCCAGAAGGCAGATTATGCTGCAAAGGATTCTGGGAGTGGGTATAAGTTTGTGGGTGGCGCATGACACAATGTCTTTGGCGGGAGCAGAGTCCCAGGAGGGAGAGAACGGCTGTCTCTCCTCCTGTCTTGGGGTGTTGCCTGCAGATCAAGAGAGAGTGCTGAACTAAGTTGAGGGGATCCGGTGTGCCGAGAACCTGCGGAGAGTCAGAGGGGTCCAGTCCCAGGAAAGCCCACACAGGTCGTGAGTACTGAGGATTGCCCCTGGGGGTCTGCCTGAAGTTAGAGGGGACCACTCTGGTGGAGATTCGGGGATCCAGTGCCAGCTAGTAGTGAAAGGGGGTACCTAGGTTGAGGACCCAGAAGTAACAGAGAGCGTACATAGTCAGTGGACCCTAAAGAGTTTAAGGTTAAAGGGGGCGCCTACAGTTGGGCCCTGAATTGGACAGAGTTTGCCAGTTGGAAGTTACAGCTTTATAGAATTCTAACACATACTACCTCAAGCCTACCTTATATCTGGACTTTGCAAAGGCCTTTGACACCGTTCCTCACAAACGCTTACTGTACAAACTAAGGAATGTAGTTATGGACTATAGGGTGAGTACCTGGATAGAGAACTGGCTCCAGGGGAGATTGCAAAGGGTGCTGATTAATGGGGAGTACTCGGATTTGGCGGGTGTGGAAAGTGGGGTCCCCCAGGGTTCTGTCCTGGGGCCAATCCTGTTTAATTTATTCATAAATGATTTAGAGGCGGGGATATTTAGTACAATCACAGTATTTGCGGATGATACTAAACTAAGCATGCCAATATCTTCTATGCAGGATGTGAAAACCTTACAAGCGGACCTGAACAAAATAATGGGGTGGGCAACTACATGGCAGATGAGGTTTAATGTTGAAAAATGTAAAGTAATGCACTTGGGTGCCAGAAACACGAAAGCAAACTACTCACTAGGGGGGGAACCTCTGGGTGAGTCTAGGATGGAAAAGGACCTGGGGGTACTGGTAGACAACAGGCTTGGCAGTGGCATGCAATGCCAAGCCGCTGCAAGCAAAGCCAACAGAATACTGGGATGTACAAAAAAGGGGATTCACTCCAGAAATAAAGAGATTATTCTCCCCCTCTACAAGACTCTGGTCCGGCCACATCTGGAGTATGCTGTCCAGTTCTGGGCACCGGTCCTCAGGAAGGATGTGCTGGAACTGGAGAGAGTCCAGAGAAGGGCAACAAAAATAATTAGGGGAATGGAGGACATCAGCTATGAGGAAAGACTACAAGCACTGAACTTATTCTCTCTGGAGAAGAGACGATTGAGGGGGGATATGATATCAATGTACAAATACTGTACTGACGACCCTAGCATAAGGAACAAACTATTCAGAGAAAGGGAATACAATAAGACACGTGGCCACTCACTAAAACTAGAGGAAAAACGGTTTAACCTTAAAGTACGTAGGGGGTTCTTCACTGTAGGAGCAGTAAGGTTGTGGAATTCTCTTCCGCAAACAGTCGTATCAGCAGGGAGCATCGATAGTTTCAAAAAACTATTAGATGGCACCTTAAAGACCACAACATACAGGGGTATACAATGTACGGTTAACAGCAAACACACACACACATCATAGGTTGAACTGGATGGACTGATGTCTTTTTTCAACCTCACTAACTATGTAACTATGTAACTAAGCCAGTGCAAGGCGGGAGGGAAGTATTCAGTGACTTGTAGTACAACAGTGTCAGTAGTTCTACAATTCACAGTCCTGGATCTTCTGGACTTCAAGTCGAGGATTCAGCACTACTATTCAGCTACAGAGTGTTCTCAGAGTTAGTGAGCGTTGGCTGGCGCCGGCTGGCGTCAAGGAAGCGCCAACGGCTATTTTTCAGGAACAAAGTCCAAAGTGTATCTAGTTAAAGCCTAAAGGAGTATTCCACTCATTCCCTTCTCCCATCCCCTTAAAATACAATAAAAACCACAAACAAAGATGCCGAAGTTGTCGATGTCTCAGTGCTCACATCCAGGGTCACACCTCACATGGGCTGGAGAGGTAACCGGTACTGATGGCAGACCCACATCAGGCCACAGGCCTGAAAAACCTGCTACACTTGTGATATCAAATAATACACAAATGAATGAATGGCAAATGTGAGTAAGTTGCTTCACTAACAAATTGTGATAATGTGCAAACATACATGTAGCACCCTACAAAGTAGGTGCTAGGTAAAGTATAGTGGGCCCTGGCTGCCTAACAGCAGGGCCATGATTTTCAGCTGGGCTGTCATGTCTCCCAGGTGTAGCTGTTGAGACTGGGGAGTCTCCCCCAAGTGCTCCATGAGAGGTTCTCATTGGGCAGTGTAGGAAACCCAGCCAATGGTGCACTCAGGCCTGTATCTACCCCAGAAAGGCAGATTCTGCCACACAGCATTCTGGGAGTGGGTATAAGTTTGAGGGGAGCACATGACGCAGCATCTTTGGTGGCAAGCAGAGTCCCAGGAGGGAGAGTACGGCTGTCTCTCCTCCTGTCAGCAGGATCAGCTGTCCCAGGCAGCTTGCCTGAGGTGACAGAGGGCTGAGCTGAGCTGCAGAGAGGATCCGGTGTGCTGAGGACCAGCGGAGTTGAGAGGGGTCCAGTTTCAGGAAAGCATTCCCAGTTCATGAGTACTGCAAACTGCCCCCTGGGGGTCTGCCTAGAGAAAGAGGGGACCACTCCGGTGAAGGTCATAGGGATCCAGGAGCTAGCAAGCCGGTGCAGGAGTAAAAGTAAAAGGGGGTGCCTGTGTTGACCCTGAAGAGAAGCAGAGAGGGTGCCAGTGTGTAGACCCTGAAGTGCAGAGAGGGTGCCAGAGTGTGGGCCCTGAAGTGTAGAGGGGGTGCCTAGTGAGAGGACCCTGAAGTGCAAAGGGGGCACCAGCGGTTGGGCCCTGAAGCGTTAAAGTGTACTGTGTGCAGTGTACAGTGTTGAGAGTTGCAGCAGCACAAGCAGTTACAGGAGCTACCTCAGTCAGGAAGGGCTGGAGGGAGCTGTATGCAGGACTTTTGAGCTACCCAGAGCGCCAGAGATCGAGCCTAAAGTACAGTCCAGGACTTTTGAGCTACCCAGAGCATCAGAAGTCGAGCCTAAAGTACACTTCAGGACTTTTGAGCTGATCAGAGTGTCAGAAGTCAAGTTCAAGTACAGTTCAGCAAGTCAGTGTCTTTTCAAGTACCAGCAAGCGTTGGTCGGCATCAGGCCGGCGTCAAGACAGCGCTGAAAAGCATTTTTTCACAAGGTGTCCCATTTGTACCTAGTTGAGCCAGAGGAGTGTCCCACTCATCCCCTTCTCCCGTCCCCAATGTCAAGTGAACAAAACAAACCAAAGATGCCGGAATGATCATTGTCTCCAATCTCACACTTGGGTACTCAGTCTAAATGGGCTGAAGGTGCCAACGGTAACCATGGCAGACCCACATCAGGCCCAATGCCTGAAAAACCTGCTTAATTAAAATATAAGACTCCACAAGTAAGCGTGTTTTCACTAAAAGATTCAAAATGGGGATGAGCTGGTGCATGAAACTCAGGGATTGAACATCATGTGAAATATAACGTGTCTCTTCAGACCTGGTGCAATGGCTCCTTACCAAGTATTAAATGGCAGCTTAGCATCTAAGAAAAATCCAATAATGGATACAGATTCCTGAACTGCAATCTCACCAGTGACATCAGTGACATTACTACAGTAATCAGTGCTAAAAATATGTACTGTTACTGTACTAATGACACTGGCAGGAAAGGGGTTAACACCAGGGGTGATAAAAGGGTTAAATGCTCGCCTAAGGGGGTGTTTTCTAACTGTGAGGGGGATGGGCTTGTGAAATCAACACAGGGACCTGTGTTCCTAAATAGGAGAAACACAGGATCTTTGTGTTGATTACTGAGAGGACAACGATCTGCTGTGTTTGCATCAGCAGACTGCCGTTCTCTCTCCACAGGAAGCGATCGCTGGTGCCCGGCGGAAATCGCAGCCGCCGCCTCTGTGCATCAGCTTCTCCTGTGGCGAATGGGGGCAGCGATTCGTGGGAACCTGCCGCCGCATATGGGCAATGGCCGGGACTTGTAGTCTATTCTTTTACAGGAAACGATGAATGAATGACACGGCCGTGTGCGTGGAGCCCCGCTCAGCCACATTGTTTTCAATTTGTGCTGATGTCACGGGGGTTGGGGGTGTCTGGTGTGAGGGGGTGAGGATGATGTTGAATATGTTACACGTTAAACCCTAAACACGAGTGTAACATGCAACATATTCAGAAAGGTGAACATAGTCTTTTAAACCCAACTGAAATGACAGAAGTGGATATGCAGTCATATAGAGAACTTACTGTAGCTCTGCTCTTGTTTTGGTAGTTGAGGATAATCCCTTAGATGATGTGACAGGCTAGCATTTTAATTTTTAGGGCAGAATCCTTCATTTATTGTGAGTTACAAAAAGAAAGTCACTTTAAAATATGTTAAAGTGGTAGTAAACTGCAGGTTGTTAAAAAAAAAAATCCCTGCAAGGCAACGTCATAATGTGCTAGTATGCATCACATTCTAGCACATTTTGAGAAACTTTCCTTAAAACAAAGCGATCCATCGCTGCGCTGTCACTGATGAGAGGGCTGATATCTTCCCTCGGTCTTCCTTCCGGTTACATGAGTGGCTAGGGGTGCGATGACGCACTCCCGCGCATGCGCTCAGGGGCCGCCATTTACAGCACGGGATCTGAAGGTCTGGCACTGTAAGCCGGACCTTCAGATTACATACGCCGTTGATGTCACCGGCTTCATGCACTCTTAATTAGGGTTGAGCGGACACCTAGATGTCCGTGTTCGACGGGTTCGGCCGAACTTTAAAAAAAAGTCCGGGTCCGTGTCCCGGACTTTTACCGAACTTTTCCCGGACACCGAACCCCATTGAAGTCAATGGGGACCCGAACTTTAAGGCACTAAAATGGCTCTAAAACACCAAAGGAAAGGGCTAGAGTGCTGCAAATGGCAGCAAAACGTAATTAAGAGCATGGCAAGTGCTCTGCAAACAAATGTGGATAGGGAAATAACTTAAAACAACAAAAAAAAACAGAAAAATAAAACAATGTTCTTCTTCATCTCTGAAGGACGAGGCCCATATGGAGTAGGAGGGAGGTTGAGGTGGTGGTGGATGTGGCGGTGACATAGGCGTGCGCACAGGGTGTGCTGGGTGTGCCTGGGCACACCCTAATCACCTAGGGCACATAGCATTGCCAGTGAGGAGATGGGAAAGATCTCCCTGGGACCTGCTCTGCTCTATTTCTCCTTGCCTACAGGTACATGGCCCCGATACATTACTCTCCCTGCTGGCAAACACATGCATGTGTATTTCAACTTTGGGGTGCACACCTTAATGCAATAGGCTGCGCACACCTATGGGCGGTGTAGGTGGAAGCGGCGGTGGAGGAGGACCAGGGCCGGATTAACAGCATCATGGGCTTGGTGCTGAGGATTTTGAAGGGCCTTAGGGCCGTGCCTTGCCATGCACCCAGAGGAGGAAGGGTGCAGCCATGCATGCCTAATTCAACATGGGATGCTGTCTCTGAAGCCCATAAACACATCCATGCATCGCCAACTGTCCCTCCTTGTCCGGCCTTCACGCTGTGTGGGGAGGTTCTGAGGGTGCTGCCTGGGGAAGCGAGCATAGAAGCCAGACTTCTGTGTTTACAAGTGACAGAAGAGCGGTAACAGTGAATATGGCCAACCCGGGGCCTATATAAAAGGTAGGGGCCTGGAGCTGCAGCTCCAATAGACCCTACATTAATCTGGCCCTGAGGAGGAGGACGAGGTAGCCAACACTGCTTCTTTTCACAAATTTTAAATGAGGGTACACCCCAAAAGAGTGAGAAAGAGCAAAAATGGAACAATGGGTGGGTAAGGTCGGTATCCATTGCTATTCTGCATAAGGTACGGAAAAGTCCCGTGGGATCCATGCCTGGTTCATTTTAATGAACGTGAGCTTGTCCACATTGTCTCTGGACAGGCGGCTGCGCTTGTCTGTTATAACGCCCCCAGCCGTGCTAAATACCCGTTCAGATAATACACTGGCTGCAGGGCACGCCAGCACCTCCAAGGCGTAAAGGGCAAGCTCAGGCCATGTGCCCAATTTGGAGACCCAGAAGTTGAAGGGGGCAGACCCGTCATTCACTACATGTAGGCGTGTGCACACATACTGCTCCACCATGTTGGTAAAATGCTGCCTCCTGCTAAGACGTTCCATCTGAGCTGCTGGTGCTGCTGTTTGTTGTGGCGTGCTGACAAAGCTTTTCCACATTTCGGCCATGCTAACCCTGCCTTCTGAGGTGCTGGCGGTGCCCTGGTTGCGTTGGCGACCTCCTCCTCCTCCTCCTCTGCCTTGTGCTTCCACTGTGGCCCCGCTGTCAGATGGGAATGCCAGCAGCATGGCGTCTACCAGCGTGCGCTTGTACTCGCGCATCTTGCGATCGCGCTCCAGTGAGTGAATTAAGGACGGTACGTTGTCCTTGTAACGGGGATCCAGCAGCGTGGCCACCCAGTAATCAGCACAAGTTAGAATGTGGGCAACTCGGCGGTCGTTGTGGAGACACTGCAGCATGTAATCGCTCATGTGTGCCAGGCTGCCCAGAGGCGACGAAAGGCTGTCCTCTGTGGGAGGTGTATGGTCCGTGTCCTCTGTATCCCCCCAGCCACGCACCAGTGATGGCCATGAGCTGGCCTGGGTGCCACCCTGCTGTGAACATGGTTCCATCTCCTCCTCCAGCTCCTCCTCCTCCTCATCCTCCTCATCCTCCAGAACTGTGCCCCTGCTGGACAATTGCGTCCCTGGCGTTTGCGTGTGCAGGAACCCACCCTCGGAGCCCCTTGCGAATGACTGCCCTGAAAGCCTTGGAAATGTTACCTCTTCATCCTCCTCCTCCTCCTCATCCTGTGCCACATCCTCTTCCATCATCGCCCGAATTGTTTTTTCAAGGAGGCATAGAAGTGGGATAGTTAAGCTGAGAACGGCGTCATTGCCACTGGCCATGTTGGTGGAGTACTCAAAACAGCGCAACAAGGCACACAGGTCTCGCATGGAGGCCCAGTTATTGGTGGTGAAGTGGTGCTGTTCCGCAGAGCGACTCACGCGTGCGTGCTGCAGCTGAAACTCCACTATGGCCTGCTGCTGCTCGCACAGTCTTTCCAGCATGTGCAAGGTGGAGTTCCACCTTGTGGGCACGTCACATATGAGGCGGTGAGCGGGAAGGCCGAAGTTACGCTGCAGCGCTGCCAGGCGAGCAGCAGCAGGGTGAGAACGCCGAAAGTGCGCACAAACGGCCCGCACTTTCTGCAGCAGCTCTGACATATCGGGGTAGTTTTTAAGGAACCTCTGCACCACCAAATTCAGCACATGCGCCAGGCAAGGGATGTGCGTCAAACCGGCTAGGCCCAGAGCTGCTATGAGATTTCGCCCGTTATCGCACACCACCAGGCCGGGCTTGAGGCTCACTGGCAGCAACCACTCATTTGTCTGCTGTTCCATGCTCCTCCACAACTCCTGCGCGGTGTGTGGTTTGTCCCCCAAACAGGCAAGTTGTAAAACTGCCTGCTGTCGTTTACCCCTGGCCGTGCTGAAGTTGGTGGTGAAGGTGTTACGCTGTCCGGATGAGGAGGCGGTAGAGGATGAGGAAGCGGAGTAGGAGGAGTTAGGAACAGGAGGCAAACTGAAGCGCCCTGCAATCCTCGGTGGTGGAAGGACATGCGCCAAATTGCTATCCGCCTCAGGCCCATCCGCCACTGCATTTACCCAGTGTGCCGTTAGGGAGATATAACGCCCCTGACCGTGCTTACTGGTCCACGTATCCGTAGTTAGGTGGACCTTGGCACAGATGGCGTTGCGCAGTGCACACCTGATTTTTTCCCCCACTTGGTTGTGCAGGGAAGGGATGGCTTGCCTGGAAAAGTAGTGGCGGCTGGGCACGACGTACTGTGGGACAGCCACCGACATAAGGTTTTTAAAACTGTGCGTCTCCACCAGACGGAATGACAGCATTTCAAAGGCCAATAATTTTGAAATGCTGGCATTCAGGGCCAGGGATCGCGGGTGGGTAGGGGGGTACTTCCTCTTCCTCTCAAGTGTTTGGGAGATGGAAAGCTGAACGCTTCCACGGGACATTGTGGAGATGGTTGTTGGTGACCCAGGTGGTGGTGTTGCTGACAGATCGTCTGTTTGCGGGGTGGCAGGTGCCGGTATCACTACAGATGTGGCTGGAGCGGCCGAGACTGCAGCAGAAGAGGAAGCAGGATGAGCCAGAGACGTTTCTTGGTTTTGAAGGTGTGTACTCCACTGCAGCTCGTGCTTTGCACTTAGATGCCTGATCATGCAGGTTGTGCTCAGGTTGAGAAGGTTCATGCCTCGCTTCAAGCTCTGATTGCACAGGGTGCAAACCACTCGTGTCCTGTCATCAGCACATTTTCTAAAGAACTTCCACGCTAGAGAACTCCTTTGAGCTGAGTTTGGTGCGCTCGTTCCCTTGCTGCGTTGGGCAGTAGCGGGCGTAGTGTCTAGGGCACGGCCGCTCCGCTTCTGCACCCTGCTCCCTCTTCTGCTGTGCTGGTGGCTCTGTGCGACCACCGCCTCTTCCTCCAAACTACTCAGTTCACCTGCATGACGTTCATTCCATGTGGGGTCGAGGACCTCATCGTCCTCCACATCATCTTCCACCCAGTCTTCACCCCTGCCCTCCTTGTCGGTCTCCACAATGCTGAACGCCGCAGCAGTTGGCACCTGCGTTTCGTCATCATCGGAGACGTGCTGCGATGATCCTTGCATGTACTCATCTTGAGGAATAAGTGGTTGGGCATCGCTGCACTCAATCTCTTCCACTTCTGGGGCAGGGCTAGGTGGATGGCCCTGGGAAACCCTGCTGACAGAGTCCTCAAAAAGAATAAGAGACTGCTGTATGGCTTGGGGCTCAGACTGCTGGCCTGATTTGCAAGGGGGTGAGGTGAAAGACGGTTGGACATTGGCTGCAGGTGCCAACTCTGACCTTTCTGCAGTAGACTGGGTGGGAGACAATGTGAAGGAACTGGAGGCACTGTCAGCAGCAAACCAATCTACTATCGCCTCAACTTGTTCTGGCCTCATCACTTCTAGGGGCGTTTGATGCCCTACCAAATACTGATGCAGGTTCTGTCGCCTACTCACACTTGAGGAAGGTGTTTCACTTGTGCGTGTAGCTGGCACAGATCGACCATGTCCTCTCCTTGCAACAGGAGCTCTACCAGCAGCACCACGACCCAGGCCACGGCCCTTATTTGACGGTCTCCTCATATTTCTGTAATTTAAGATCTTGCCCTAGAAAGGTTTTTATTGAATAGCGGAATAGAAAATATGATCCAAAAAAAGTGTATGTATATCACACGTACACAACCACACTAGGCCCCAATTACTATGGTTTGTACCCCTAAAAGGCTAGATGAGGAGTAGGGGGAGTATGGAACAGGCAGCACCCTCAAACCTTCAGAAGTATGAGATGAACCCCAACAACTTGGAAAGGTGGATCTCTCTCACACGTACCGACACAGACTATCCCGCAATTCAATTGATCCTCAAAGGTTTTTATTGAATAGCGGAATAGGAAATATGATCAAAAAAAGTGTATGTATCTCGCACGTACACAACCACACTAGGCCCCAATTACTATTGTTTGTACCCCTAAAAGGCTAGATGAGGAGTAGGGGGGGTATGGAACAGGCAGCACCCTCAAACCTTCAGAAGTATGAGATGAACCCCAACAACTTGGAAAGGTGGATCTCTCTCACACGTACCGACACAGACTATCCCGCAATTCAATTGATCCCCAAAGGTTTTTATTGAATAGCGGAATAGGAAATATGATCAAAAAAAGTGTATGTATCTCACACGTACAGAAACACACTAGGCCCCAATTACTATTGTTTGTACACCTAAAAGGATGGATGAGGAGGAGGAGGAGTATGGAACAGGCAGCACCCTCAAAGCTTCAGAAGTATGAGATGAACCCCAAAAACTTGGAAAGGTGGATCTCACACGTACCGACACAGACTATTCCGCAATTTAATTGATCCCCAAAGGTTTTTATTGAATAGCGGAATAGGAAATATGATCAAAAAATGTGTATGTATCTCACACGTACAGAAGCACACTAGGCCCCAATTACTATTGTTTGTACACCTAAAAGGATGGATGAGGAGGAGGAGGAGTATGGAACAGGCAGCACCCTCAAAGCTTCAGAAGTATGAGATGAACCCCAAAAACTTGGAAAGGTGGATCTCACACGTACCGACACAGACTATCCCCCAATTTAACTGATCCCCAGAGGTTTTTGATTAAATAGCGGAATAGAAAATATGATCCCAAAAAAGTGTATGTATATCACACGTACACAACCACACTAGGCCCCAATTACTATTGTTTGTACCCCTAAAAGGCTAGGAGTAGGGGGGAGTATGGAACAGGCAGCACCCTCAAACCTTCAGAAGTATGAGATGAACCCCAACAACTTGGAAAGGTGGATCTCTCTCACACGTACCAACACAGACTATCCCCCAATTTAACTGATCCCCAGAGGTTTTTGATTAAATAGCGGAATAGAAAATATGATCCCAAAAAAGTGTATGTATATCACACGTACACAACCACACTAGGCCCCAATTACTATTGTTTGTACCCCTAAAAGGCTAGGAGTAGGGGGAGTATGGAACAGGCAGCACCCTCAAACCTTCAGAAGTATGAGATGAACCCCAACAACTTGGAAAGGTGGATCTCTCTCACACGTACCAACACAGACTATCCCCCAATTTAACTGATCCCCAGAGGTTTTTGATTAAATAGCGGAATAGAAAATATGATCCCAAAAAAGTGTATGTATATCACACGTACAC
This sequence comes from Pelophylax lessonae, assembly GCF_965119305.1. NCBI lineage: Eukaryota > Metazoa > Chordata > Amphibia > Anura > Ranidae > Pelophylax > Pelophylax lessonae. The sequence continues at coordinate 645,676,058 of NC_138769.1, forward strand.
AACCACACTAGGCCCCAATTACTATTGTTTGTACCCCTAAAAGGCTAGGAGTAGGGGGAGTATGGAACAGGCAGCACCCTCAAACCTTCAGAAGTATGAGATGAACCCCAACAACTTGGAAAGGTGGATCTCTCTCACACGTACCAACACAGACTATCCCCCAATTTAACTGATCCCCAGAGGTTTTTGATTAAATAGCGGAATAGAAAATATGATCCCAAAAAAGTGTATGTATATCACACGTACACAACCACACTAGGCCCCAATTACTATTGTTTGTACCCCTAAAAGGCTAGGAGTAGGGGGAGTATGGAACAGGCAGCACCCTCAAACCTTCAGAAGTATGAGATGAACCCCAACAACTTGGAAAGGTGGATCTCTCTCACACGTACCAACACAGACTATCCCCCAATTTAACTGATCCCCAGAGGTTTTTGATTAAATAGCGGAATAGAAAATATGATCCCAAAAAAGTGTATGTATATCACACGTACACAACCACACTAGGCCCCAATTACTATTGTTTGTACCCCTAAAAGGCTAGGAGTAGGGGGGAGTATGGAACAGGCAGCACCCTCAAACCTTCAGAAGTATGAGATGAACCCCAACAACTTGGAAAGGTGGATCTCTCTCACACGTACCAACACAGACTATCCCCCAATTTAACTGATCCCCAGAGGTTTTTGATTAAATAGCGGAATAGAAAATATGATCCCAAAAAAGTGTATGTATATCACACGTACACAACCACACTAGGCCCCAATTACTATTGTTTGTACCCCTAAAAGGCTAGGAGTAGGGGGGAGTATGGAACAGGCAGCACCCTCAAACCTTCAGAAGTATGAGATGAACCCCAACAACTTGGAAAGGTGGATCTCTCTCACACGTACCAACACAGACTATCCCCCAATTTAACTGATCCCCAGAGGTTTTTGATTAAATAGCGGAATAGAAAATATGATCCCAAAAAAGTGTATGTATATCACACGTACACAACCACACTAGACCCCAATTACTATTGTTTGTACCCCTAAAAGGCTAGGAGTAGGGGGAGTATGGAACAGGCAGCACCCTCAAACCTTCAGAAGTATGAGATGAACCCCAACAACTTGGAAAGGTGGATCTCTCTCACACGTACCAACACAGACTATCCCCCAATTTAACTGATCCCCAGAGGTTTTTGATTAAATAGCGGAATAGAAAATATGATCCCAAAAAAGTGTATGTATATCACACGTACACAACCACACTAGGCCCCAATTACTATTGTTTGTACCCCTAAAAGGCTAGGAGTAGGGGGAGTATGGAACAGGCAGCACTCTCAAACCTTCAGAAGTATGAGATGAACCCCAACAACTTGGAAAGGTGGATCTCTCTCACACGTACCAACACAGACTATCCCCCAATTTAACTGATCCCCAGAGGTTTTTGATTAAATAGCGGAATAGAAAATATGATCCCAAAAAAGTGTATGTATATCACACGTACACAACCACACTAGGCCCCAATTACTATTGTTTGTACCCCTAAAAGGCTAGGAGTAGGGGGGAGTATGGAACAGGCAGCACCCTCAAACCTTCAGAAGTATGAGATGAACCCCAACAACTTGGAAAGGTGGATCTCTCTCACACGTACCAACACAGACTATCCCCCAATTTAACTGATCCCCAGAGGTTTTTGATTAAATAGCGGAATAGAAAATATGATCCCAAAAAAGTGTATGTATATCACACGTACACAACCACACTAGGCCCCAATTACTATTGTTTGTACCCCTAAAAGGCTAGGAGTAGGGGGGAGTATGGAACAGGCAGCACCCTCAAACCTTCAGAAGTATGAGATGAACCCCAACAACTTGGAAAGGTGGATCTCTCTCACACGTACCAACACAGACTATCCCCCAATTTAACTGATCCCCAGAGGTTTTTGATTAAATAGCGGAATAGAAAATATGATCCCAAAAAAGTGTATGTATATCACACGTACACAACCACACTAGGCCCCAATTACTATTGTTTGTACCCCTAAAAGGCTAGGAGTAGGGGGAGTATGGAACAGGCAGCACCCTCAAACCTTCAGAAGTATGAGATGAACCCCAACAACTTGGAAAGGTGGATCTCTCTCACACGTACCAACACAGACTATCCCCCAATTTAACTGATCCCCAGAGGTTTTTGATTAAATAGCGGAATAGAAAATATGATCCCAAAAAAGTGTATGTATATCACACGTACACAACCACACTAGGCCCCAATTACTATTGTTTGTACCCCTAAAAGGCTAGGAGTAGGGGGAGTATGGAACAGGCAGCACCCTCAAACCTTCAGAAGTATGAGATGAACCCCAACAACTTGGAAAGGTGGATCTCTCTCACACGTACCAACACAGACTATCCCCCAATTTAACTGATCCCCAGAGGTTTTTGATTAAATAGCGGAATAGAAAATATGATCCCAAAAAAGTGTATGTATATCACACGTACACAACCACACTAGGCCCCAATTACTATTGTTTGTACCCCTAAAAGGCTAGGAGTAGGGGGAGTATGGAACAGGCAGCACCCTCAAACCTTCAGAAGTATGAGATGAACCCCAACAACTTGGAAAGGTGGATCTCTCTCACACGTACCAACACAGACTATCCCCCAATTTAACTGATCCCCAGAGGTTTTTGATTAAATAGCGGAATAGAAAATATGATCCCAAAAAAGTGTATGTATATCACACGTACACAACCACACTAGGCCCCAATTACTATTGTTTGTACCCCTAAAAGGCTAGGAGTAGGGGGGAGTATGGAACAGGCAGCACCCTCAAACCTTCAGAAGTATGAGATGAACCCCAACAACTTGGAAAGGTGGATCTCTCTCACACGTACCAACACAGACTATCCCCCAATTTAACTGATCCCCAGAGGTTTTTGATTAAATAGCGGAATAGAAAATATGATCCCAAAAAAGTGTATGTATATCACACGTACACAACCACACTAGGCCCCAATTACTATTGTTTGTACCCCTAAAAGGCTAGGAGTAGGGGGGAGTATGGAACAGGCAGCACCCTCAAACCTTCAGAAGTATGAGATGAACCCCAACAACTTGGAAAGGTGGATCTCTCTCACACGTACCAACACAGACTATCCCCCAATTTAACTGATCCCCAGAGGTTTTTGATTAAATAGCGGAATAGAAAATATGATCCCAAAAAAGTGTATGTATATCACACGTACACAACCACACTAGGCCCCAATTACTATTGTTTGTACCCCTAAAAGGCTAGGAGTAGGGGGAGTATGGAACAGGCAGCACCCTCAAACCTTCAGAAGTATGAGATGAACCCCAACAACTTGGAAAGGTGGATCTCTCTCACACGTACCAACACAGACTATCCCCCAATTTAACTGATCCCCAGAGGTTTTTGATTAAATAGCGGAATAGAAAATATGATCCCAAAAAAGTGTATGTATATCACACGTACACAACCACACTAGGCCCCAATTACTATTGTTTGTACCCCTAAAAGGCTAGGAGTAGGGGGAGTATGGAACAGGCAGCACCCTCAAACCTTCAGAAGTATGAGATGAACCCCAACAACTTGGAAAGGTGGATCTCTCTCACACGTACCAACACAGACTATCCCCCAATTTAACTGATCCCCAGAGGTTTTTGATTAAATAGCGGAATAGAAAATATGATCCCAAAAAAGTGTATGTATATCACACGTACACAACCACACTAGGCCCCAATTACTATTGTTTGTACCCCTAAAAGGCTAGGAGTAGGGGGGAGTATGGAACAGGCAGCACCCTCAAACCTTCAGAAGTATGAGATGAACCCCAACAACTTGGAAAGGTGGATCTCTCTCACACGTACCAACACAGACTATCCCCCAATTTAACTGATCCCCAGAGGTTTTTGATTAAATAGCGGAATAGAAAATATGATCCCAAAAAAGTGTATGTATATCACACGTACACAACCACACTAGGCCCCAATTACTATTGTTTGTACCCCTAAAAGGCTAGGAGTAGGGGGGAGTATGGAACAGGCAGCACCCTCAAACCTTCAGAAGTATGAGATGAACCCCAACAACTTGGAAAGGTGGATCTCTCTCACACGTACCAACACAGACTATCCCCCAATTTAACTGATCCCCAGAGGTTTTTGATTAAATAGCGGAATAGAAAATATGATCCCAAAAAAGTGTATGTATATCACACGTACACAACCACACTAGGCCCCAATTACTATTGTTTGTACCCCTAAAAGGCTAAGAGTAGGGGGAGTATGGAACAGGCAGCACCCTCAAACCTTCAGAAGTATGAGATGAACCCCAACAACTTGGAAAGGTGGATCTCTCTCACACGTACCAACACAGACTATCCCCCAATTTAACTGATCCCCAGAGGTTTTTGATTAAATAGCGGAATAGAAAATATGATCCCAAAAAAGTGTATGTATATCACACGTACACAACCACACTAGGCCCCAATTACTATTGTTTGTACCCCTAAAAGGCTAGGAGTAGGGGGAGTATGGAACAGGCAGCACCCTCAAACCTTCAGAAGTATGAGATGAACCCCAACAACTTGGAAAGGTGGATCTCTCTCACACGTACCAACACAGACTATCCCCCAATTTAACTGATCCCCAAAGGTTTTTGATTAAATAGCGGAATAGAAAATATGATCCCAAAAAAGTGTATGTATATCACACGTACACAACCACACTAGGCCCCAATTACTATTGTTTGTACCCCTAAAAGGCTAGGAGTAGGGGGAGTATGGAACAGGCAGCACCCTCAAACCTTCAGAAGTATGAGATGAACCCCAACAACTTGGAAAGGTGGATCTCTCTCACACGTACCAACACAGACTATCCCCCAATTTAACTGATCCCCAGAGGTTTTTGATTAAATAGCGGAATAGAAAATATGATCCCAAAAAAGTGTATGTATATCACACGTACACAACCACACTAGGCCCCAATTACTATTGTTTGTACCCCTAAAAGGCTAGGAGTAGGGGGGAGTATGGAACAGGCAGCACCCTCAAACCTTCAGAAGTATGAGATGAACCCCAACAACTTGGAAAGGTGGATCTCTCTCACACGTACCAACACAGACTATCCCCCAATTTAACTGATCCCCAGAGGTTTTTGATTAAATAGCGGAATAGAAAATATGATCCCAAAAAAGTGTATGTATATCACACGTACACAACCACACTAGGCCCCAATTACTATTGTTTGTACCCCTAAAAGGCTAGGAGTAGGGGGAGTATGGAACAGGCAGCACCCTCAAACCTTCAGAAGTATGAGATGAACCCCAACAACTTGGAAAGGTGGATCTCTCTCACACGTACCAACACAGACTATCCCCCAATTTAACTGATCCCCAGAGGTTTTTGATTAAATAGCGGAATAGAAAATATGATCCCAAAAAAGTGTATGTATATCACACGTACACAACCACACTAGGCCCCAATTACTATTGTTTGTACCCCTAAAAGGCTAGGAGTAGGGGGAGTATGGAACAGGCAGCACCCTCAAACCTTCAGAAGTATGAGATGAACCCCAACAACTTGGAAAGGTGGATCTCTCTCACACGTACCAACACAGACTATCCCCCAATTTAACTGATCCCCAAAGGTTTTTGATTAAATAGCGGAATAGAAAATATGATCCCAAAAAAGTGTATGTATATCACACGTACACAACCACACTAGGCCCCAATTACTATTGTTTGTACCCCTAAAAGGCTAGATGAGGAGTAGGGGGAGTATGGAACAGGCAGCACCCTCAAACCTTCAGTATGAGATTGTGTTCACTGTACCCCACAAAGATTGAGTTCACTGCACCCCACAATGATTGTGTTCACTGCACCCCACAAAGATTGTGTTCACTGCACCTCACAAAGATTGTGTTCACTGTACCCCCCAAAGATTGTGTTCACTGCACCCCACAAAGATTCTGTTCACTGTACCCCACAAAGATTGTGTTCACTGCACCCCAAAAAGATTGTGTTCACTGCACCCCAAAAAGGATGTTGTTCACTGCACCCCAAAAAGGATGTTGTTCACTCCACCCCAAAAAGATTGTGTTCACTGCACCCCACAAAGATTGTGTTCACTGCACCCCAAAAAGATTGTGTTCACTGCACCCCAAAAATGATTTTGTTCACTGCACCCCAAAAAGGATTTTGTTCACTGCACCCCAAAAAGGATGTTGTTCACTCCACCCCAAAAAGATTGTGTTCACTGCACCCCAAAAAGATTGTGTTCACTGCACCCCACAAAGGATTTTGTTCACTGCACCCCAAAAAGATTGTGTTCACTGCACCCCAAAAAGGATGTTGTTCACTGCACCCCAAAAAGGATTTTGTTCACTGCACCCCAAAAAGATTGTGTTCACTGCACCCCACAAAGGATTTTGTTCACTGCACCCCACAAAGATTGTGTTCACTGCACACCAAAAAGGATTGTGTTCACTGCACCCCAAAAAGATTTTGTTCACTGCACCCCAAAAAGATTGTGTTCACTGCAGCCCAAAAAGATTGTGTTCACTGCAGCCCAAAAAGATTGTGTTCACTGCAGCCCAAAAAGATTGTGTTCACTGCAGCCCAAAAAGATTGTGTTCACTGCAGCTCACACACAGAAAAATGGATGTGGATCACTGACACCTGCCTATCTCCAATCCCACACCACACAGCAATATCGATTGTAGTTTGTAGAACACAGTTTCCCTAAAATTCAGCAGACTCTGTCCCTAACAGGATTGAGAAGAGATCGTAGATCAGGATTCAGTGCAGATTCACCCCACCCCCCACACAGCAATATCGATTGTAGTTTGTAGAACACAGTTTCCCTAAAATTCAGCAGACTCTGTCCCTAACAGGATTGAGAAGAGATCGTAGATCAGGATTGAGTGCAGATTCACCCCACCCCCCACACAGCAATATCGATTGTAGTTTGTAGAACACAGTTTCCCTAAAATTCAGCAGACTCTGTCCCTAACAGGATTGAGAAGAGATCGTAGATCAGGATTGAGTGCAGATTCACCCCACCCCCCACACAGCAATATCGATTGTAGTTTGTAGAAGACACTGACCCTATATAATTCAGCAGACTCTATCCCTAAAATGCCTACAACTCGCCCTGCCTAAACACTCCGACCTGTCCCTCAATTCTATCCGGACACAAATGGTTTTTTCCTGCCTATCTTTCCCTAATCAGCAGCCAGCACGTTGATGTGTGCTCTGTCCCTGAATCTAAGCAGCATAATGACGCCGCTGCGGCTGCCTCGAACTTATAAAGACTTGGTCACATGCTTCAGACGGCCAATCACAGCTACTGAGACATTTGCAGGCATGGCTGGGATGGCTTAAGGCACACCAGTTAAACGATTGTTGATTGGCTGTTGAAAGCCCGCCATGAAAAGAGCGCCAAAGCATGCAAAACCCGGAAATAAAACGACCGAACACGGATTTTTACCCGAACATACAGTAAAGTGTCCGTGTCCGTGTTCGGGTACAAAAAATCCAATTATTCGGTACGAACACGAATAATACAGTCCGTGTTCGCTCAACACTACTCTTAATATCTCCCAAACTGCAAGTTTTGAAGATATTCACAGTACCTACAGTTAAGCCCTAATATAGGCTTAGCTGTAGGTACAAGTGGTGTAACAGAGTTTACTACCAGTTAAAAGGTTTATTTTACTCAATAAACCCTGCAGAGAGGGTTGGGGCACAGAACACCCAAACAACAGAAACATTGTCTCAGACCGCAGTGTGGTAAATATTGTAGTTGGCCTTTTGAAGCAACCAAAGGTCAAATTGGATCTTCCTTTCCCTTCAAGCAACCCCTAGGCCCCCAACTCTATGCAGGCAGCGATTGGTACTTTAGTTGGTGAGCAGTGACGTATTTTTTGCAATGTACACCACAGCCATAGGAATGACCTAAAAGTGAAACTACACTGCATCTGAGCACCACAAACCAGAAACAATATTTAATTAATCTTTATTATTTAAAGAAAACTCCCCATCCATCCATGTCCCCATGCAATATTTTGCAAAACATCCCCTAGCATTTCTGGCTGTGGCCATCTTGAGTAAGGGCAGATGATTAATGTACCATTTACTTCCTTGAATCCACCTTCCCTTAGCTCAGACATGTAGACAGAAGGGTGTGCTTAGCTGAGAACCCCCCCTCATTTTCCTAGGCCTGGAAACCAGGAAGTACTGTAACTGCAGAAATGTAAAAAATGTTTAAAATAAGTACTGTAATTATGATATGCTGTCCTATCTATTTACTAATGCTGGCAGACTAAGGATTAAAATTAGTCAATGTTGATTGAGAAAGTGAACTTTCGCTTTATGGTTTGGTCCAAACAAGTTTGGACTAAACCATGGCTGTTTGGGGGTTCAGGGGAAGCCTGTGCATCATGTATAATAACGTTATTTTCTTTTTCTAAACCCTCTCCTTCAGAGATAAAACCAACTGTTGTTTTTGGCTCTGAAGAAGAGGGTTTAGCCCTCAAAATGCATGAGCCAGCTAAGATCCCAGTCAGAGTTCTCCTTCTCTGAGTCTGATGTAGTACCGTGCTACGAATCAGTAGTCTGATATGCTCTCATGTCCATATGGATTGTGAGTATAATTTATGCAGGTTATTAATAATAAATGTTTTATGGGATAATGCACAAGGCTGGTGCACCCTCTTTGTTTGTGTTTTCGTAGTTACTAATTGGGAATACCCCGTTCCATAGAGGGTAGCAAAGTCTACAGTATAGTATGCTTTCAATACTTGGTCGGGGGTCCTTTTGCATGAATTACAGTGTGGTGTAGCATGGAGGAGATCAGCCTGTGGAATTGCCGAGGTGTTATGGAAGCCCAGGTTGCTTTGATAGCAGTCTTCAGCTCGTCTGCATTGTTGGGTCTGGTGTCTCTCATCTTCCTCTTGACAATACCCTGAAGATTCTGTATGGGGTTTAGGTCAGGCAAGTTTGCTGGCCAATTAAGCACAGTGATACCCTGATCATTAAACCAGGTACTCTAGAATTTCCAGGTAGAGGGCTGCGTTGACTTTGGACTTTGGATAAAACACAGTGGACCAACACCAGCAGATAACATGGCTCCCTAAATCATCACTGACTGTGGAAACCTCACACTGGACCTCATGCAATTTGGATTCTGTGCCTCTCCACTTTTCCTCCAGACTCTGGGACCTTGATTTCCAAATGAAATGCACATTTTTCCACAGTCCATGATGATTTGGGGAGCCATGTCATCTGCTGGTGTTGGTCCACTGTGTTTTATCAAGTCCAAAGTCAGAGCAGCCCTCTACCTGGAAATTCTAGAGCACTTCATGCTTCCCCTCTGCTGACCAGCTTTATGGAGATGCTGATTTCATTTTCCAGCAGGACTTGGCAACTGCCCACACTGCCAAAAGTACCAATACCTGGTTTAATGATCATGGTATCACTGTGCTTGACTGGCCAGCAAACTCAAAGTCTGTCTCATTTCCTGTCTGGAGGATGTCCAGCACCATCTAGTCCTCCCCGGCCCTACTGTCCCTGGCCCATCCCTTTCGTTCATTGGATTTCCATTCTTTTATTCATGGAGGCTCAGCATCTCCAGGCACCTCCAGGCTGACATCAACTTATTTAAAGTGAGACACAGTTGGCAAAAAAAAACTGACCCTCCATTAGGCCGGCTATACATGGGTCGAATTCCAATTTTTCTTTCGCAAATCTGGTCAATGAATTTTCATTTGAATTTCGCACCATTAAGGCTCGTACACACTATAAGAAAATTGGGCGAACATTTTTGTCTGAGAAACTTTCGTACGATTTTCTGATAGTGTGTACACAACCTTCGACAGCTGATTCCGACCTTCCGAACAAAAATTTTCGAAGGGACAAACTCCAAAAGCCTTTGTTGTACGAGAACTTTCATACATTTGTAGCATTACTCCCATGGGAGCTGCTGTGTGTTGGTTCCCCTGGGTTACCATTAGCAACAGTAGAACATTCTGACATGTTTCCAAGTGTTTTTACCTCAGATGAGGACCAGTCCAGTTTCTTTGGTTTTTATGTTTTATTAGGAACTTGGATAGGAGAAGGAATGAGTGGGATACTCCAATTAAACTGAACTATACACAATAGGCTGGGACGATATAGAAAAATGCTGATTGACGCTGGTTAACGCTGACTCACGCTGGTTAACACTTTTTCAGCTCGTCATGGCTAGGCCACTTACTTTACTTTGCCTTTGAATGTGAAAGAGTCCTTTTAGCTTCCTAAGGCACTGAGGAAGCTGTCCTTTATAGTAGACTGCACTGCTGAGCAACTTCAGTGCCCTCCTGGTGCTCCCTTTATCCCCTAATCTTCAGGGCTTAACAACTTGGCACCCCCTTTACTGTATCATTCTGGGTTAGCTGACTTCTGGATCCCCTTAACCCTTCTGGAGTGGTCCCCTCTTTTAGGCAGACCCCTGGGCAGATTCTGGAGTACTCACAATACTGTTTTTCCAGAAGTATTCTGCCCAGCAGCCCCACTTGGTCAGCACACTGGATCCTTCTGCAGCACAGCTCAACCCCTGGTCCCTAGGCCGACTGCCTGGGCCACAGTCCTCACATCAGCAGGAGAAACAGCCATCCACCACCTCCTGGGACCCTGCTCCCACCAAAAGACACCCTGTCACATGCCCCCTCCGGATTTTTTCCCAATCCCATGATGCATTGCAGCAATGCCCACCCACTGGGACAGTCATAAACCCTGGTGTGCTATTGGCTAGCTTTCCTTCACTGTCCAACAAGGTCCCTCATTGGATTCAGTGGGAGACTCAACAGGTCACACCTGGAAGCACATTCATTCATTACCATTATTACTTCCTTACTCTATAAGCAGCACCACTATATATTTTAATATACCCCCTTTTTGCTACTATGTTTTTATTACAGATACTACTCTACGTTTTGTTGGATACATACTATATATTTTGTGTCGCTGCTTATATGCACTGCTTCCACTCTACCTACTCCAGTTTACTCTCATCCCATGCGTGGCGTGCCCGTCCTGGTCTGCCTGCCCTATGTTCTCTCAGCTCCCATGGGAGACATTCCGAGCCATGCTTCACCACCGATGACTGTACCCACTTGGTTTGCAACACATGGCTAAGACATTTACTCCTGATGAAGTGATACATACGATCCACGAAACGCGTTGAGAATCTCTTGATGTCAAATATATAGATACTATACTACGGTTGGACTTATGAGCCTAATGATGTTGCAAATACATACCATTATTCTACTCTTGAAAATTGCCAATTTTTATTTTCATGAACACTGGACCTGGGGTAATTTATTACTCATTATTTCTAATATTGTGATACTATCTTGTATGTTATGGTTTCTCAAGTGTATGAACAATAAATGTTTTTATTGTCTCCTGTCTACCTGGTCATATCTCTCATTTAAAGTCCCAACCCTCTCTTCCAATTCACCTGGAAGCACGTGACAGACTAACTGACAGATCAGACCCTCCTGATAAGCAGAACTGGGTCACACATATGCTTTGCCTAGCACCTACCTGAGAGGGTGCTACGCATTATTTCCTTCCTCAGTTCCAACTTGCTGTGAAACAGTGAGGAAAATCGGAGGATCGTTCGCCCGACTTTCTTACAGTGTGTATCTCACTCTAGTGGGCTGCAGCAATGGCCGTTTTTCTTTCTTACTCGGGTACTCTGATGGGCTGGTGACAGGTACTCGGATACTCTGATGACAGGTACTCGGATACTCTGATGACAGGTACTCGGATACTCTGATGACAGGTACTCGGATACTCTGATGACAGGTACTCGGGTACTCTGATGACAGGTACTCGGGTACTTTGACTACCTGTCATCAGAGTATCCGAGTACCTGTCATCAAAGTATCCGAGTACCTGTCATCAGAGTATCCGAGTACCTGTCATCAGAATTTATGTAATCGGGCATGTTGTAAATTTTTTGTAAAACAAACGATATTCTAATCAATGATGGGAGAATTGTGTGAGAAATATAATCAAAAAAGGAATTCGCATGAACACAATAAGGGAAATTGTCAGAAATACATTTCTGTAGCAACATGAGGTGAAATTGAAGGCTTGGTTGGTCGAATTTCTTAATCAATGGTGGCACCATTGGATCACAAAATGCACAAAATTTCTGATATTCAAAAGAAAATTAGTTCGGAATTAGATCCATGTATGGCCTGCATAACTTTATTCAAAATAAAAAAACAACTTAGTTCTACTTTAAGACATTTTGAAATTTGTATAACTCTTCTCAAGAGTCAGCCCCTTGCTTGTACCAAGGCTGAGAACTCATGAGAGGAGTACTGAGATATGGTGCTATGATATCATTTCAGGAAGCCATGTCCTTCTGTCTCCTCTGACCAGCCATGGTCTGCCTGCATTGCGTAGAGAAGCACAGAGATCCAGTTAGGATGTAACTAGGTCTAAACTAGGGTATGTAATAAAAACAGAAACATTTTAGTTCCTTATTTTTTTTTTTTATAAATTGGAGAGAAGAAGGAACAAGGGGAGACAAAATATAAGCAGATTAAACTTCAGCTTTAATTGCAACACTAATCTTTTGACACTGTAATGAACAGTTGTTAATTTGTTTTTATTTAACAGAATGAAATTAGTAAATGCAGAGGATGTACCTTAGTTGTCATTTGTCTGAAGGTAATTTAATGAAACCCAGAGAGCGTTATTACCCAAGACTGCAATTAACCTGAGCAGATTCATTAAACCACACAACCTGCAGGATATGAAAGCTTTATATATACCTGACTTGTTTTGTTGTCTGCATGTAAAAGTTACGTTTGGTTAAAAAAAAAAAAAAAGTCTGACTCATCGTTTCTTCCTAGGGTCTAAGTTTTAGATGCTTAGCTATAGTCAGGGAATAGCTAGCAATGATGGGGCTCATAGCAAATTTCTGGTGGGGGCTCTCTACTTGCCCCCCTCCCTGATGCCCTCTCTCCTATTCATCTCACAATGTCAGTGTACTGGGTGCAGAGGCAGCAGAGAACATACCTGTCACTGATTTTAGTATGTTCACCTGGATGATAGGAAACATTAGAACTGATTGCAATGTATTTCCCAGTAGTGTATATTCTCCCACATAGCCAATGATGTCACCAGCATACCGTCCCTTTGTTACTTGCGGCAGCAAGGTGTGGAATTCTATGGTTGCAGTTAGACATGTGCGATTTGTGTAATTACGAATTGAAATTCAGGCAAATTTTTCGTTATTCCGAGATTTGGATGTATCTGAATCTCCGAATCACAATAGTAACGACTAATCTGAAATAATTTATAACGAAACAACAAATAAATTCTTAATAATTTGTTTCATTTGGATGACATGATGCAAACGTTTGGGCCTTTTGCTAAAGTGGAACTTTACCCATAACAACTTGATAAAAAATAATGTTCTTTAGCAAGAAGCATACATTCCACAATAATAATTATGCTACCAAAATGTGTGTGTTCTGTAAGTTGCCTCTAGCAATGCTCCTGTTTCTTCTTGTTGGAAGCTGCCATTTTACTGAAGCCCAGAGCCCCTGAACAGCAGTAAATCATTAAGCAGAACTAAACCCATTGATTTAGCAGATTCAAAAAATGGTTACATTTCTGGAATGCTGGGATTGCTGTCACATTTGCTTTTGTCCTCAACCAAACTGTCAAACCATCAAATGGCTGGTGTCATAACTGATCACATGTGCAGCACCATGGCAGTTGCAGCTCAAACAGAAGCAGCTTCCTTGGCTCTAAACGATAGAAGGGGTTTAATTCCGCTTAAAGGCTGTCAGAAGATCGGCCTCTACAAACTCAGCAGTGCCTAAAAATGCCTAAAATGCATAGCAAACGAGCATGTGCAGAGCAGAGTGAGACAGTTTGTTACTGGATTTTAAACAGTATAGACACATATTTTTAATGTTTCACATAGCTATACCTGCAAAAGGAGCCAACATGAAGTAATCTAGCAGGACTTCATCTTCTGACTAATGTTGCACTTTAATGTTTGAAGCATCTGAAATAACATAACGGATCCATCTTGCTTTTATGTTACAAAACATTTTTCAATAATATAAAAAATGCACTACATATGAAATGGAAACCTATTACAATAAATACAGTAAGTTATAAAAGTGAAATAAGATGATGATTCCTAACCTAATGTGTTTGGGTTGGATGGAGGTGGTTCCATCAAAATCTCTGAATCATAATATAATGAATTAATTTGAAATTAATATTGTTCCATTTGTTGTGTTATGATTCAGAGATTTTGATGGATCCACCTTCATGCAATCCAAACAGAGTGCATAAGTAATTTCCCTGATTTTAACAAATTAACATTAAAGCAAATATAGCCAATCTTCCGAAATAACTTCCAAAAATACGAATCGATTCAGAAAAAATATACCAAAGAATTCCAATATACAAAACAAATTAAAAAAAAGAATCATTCCAACATAATGAATATGAAAAAAAATGATTAAATTACCAAATTAATCCGAAATGAAACTAAACACATTTTTCCATTGTTCACATCTCTAGTCGAAGTTGATTGGGCCTGTTATCATGGGAGACAGTTTTCTACAGGTTTTGGCAGAACTGAGTTTTAATCATCCTAAATCATCACTGGGTCAAGTCTTCTTTTAACCTTTCAAACACATAAACAGTAGCCACCACCGCGTGTTTTAACAGAAACACATACCATTCACAACATCTGTTATTGTGGAACTAAAGCTGATTTCCACCCAAAAGTGCAACTTCCACTTTAAATAGTCCTGACCACCTGACATGCCACATTTGGTTGGCATGTCATTTTTTTGGGAGGGGAGCGGGTACCTAGATTTGACAGCCTAGGCGGCTCGAGCAGAAGTTCTCCTCTTACCCTCCCTCCCTACAATCTTCTGGGAAACGTCAGAGGTCCCAGAAGATTGCCCGGTGTAACGCTCATGCGTTTTTGTTAGTGGATGGATTTGCAGCTGCAGAATTGCCACACTCAGTAGTCGTGTAGAGATTCTGTTGAACAAACATATCCAACTCTCAGGACTTCATCACTGTGCACAGCCTGTTTATGCAATATACATACACTCAATCTGATGTTAATGGAGGGATAGAATATGTGAGAGTACATAGGTGAGAGACAGGCTATAGTATGGTGAGCACCTAGGAGTAGTATTAGAAGAGTGTTTAGGTGATGGTAGTAAGCAGATAGGTTCTAATGTCAAGTATAGTGCAGATGGTAGGGGACAGCAGATGGAGTATACAAGACAGAGTAACCTAGTGCAAGGATAGTTGATGGTAGTCCCAAGAGCTAACAGTCTATGCAGATGATAGGAAATAGCTTAGATAGAGATAGTCCTGGTATATGCAGTAGATGACAGTAGAAGTGCAGGTTAGTAAGGAATCCCCTGTGGGGTACTTATCACTAGATAGGTAGTAGTAACAAAGTTCAGCAGTGAGAGGTGATCCAGTAGCGAGATACGGATTGGCAGCGAGGTTCCAGTTCAGTTCAGGCAAAGGGAATAGCCAGCAGCTCCAGCTTCACAAGAGAAGGTGCGGTGAACATGCGGTTTGAACGAGCAATGAGTGAGAGAAAGCCGGCGATTGAAATAGCCGCTCATAGCGGCGCTCGGCGATGATGTCATTGCCCTTAAAGGTGTATGCGTCCCATTTGGATAGCAAGATGGGACGCAATATTAAGAGAGAAATGTGGAAATAAGGGTACCAGAGGTACCAGAACATTACAGTACCCCCCCCTTAAGGCCGACTCCGAAAGGCCTCTAGAACTGGTTTTTCCGGGTATTTCGAGTGGAAATTGCGAATCAGTCTAGGGGCATGTATATCGGAGGTATCCAGCCAGGTGTCATCTTGGGGCCCATAGTTCTTCCATCGTACTAGATATTGGAGTCTTCTTCTATGGATATGGGAATCCAGAATCTCCTTTATCTCAAATTATTCTCCACCTTCAACTTGTACAGGAGGTGGAGGTGATATGGTAGGCCTTATTCCTTGGTTAGGAACATGGGGCTTTAGTAGCGACACATGGAAGATGGGATGTATCTTGAGGTCTGTTGGTAATGTGAGTTGTACTGCAGTTTTTCCAATAAGCTTCTTTATTGGGAAAGGTCCCAAGAATAGAGGTCCAAGTTTTTTACTAGGGATCTTTAATCTAAGATTTTTTGTAGAAAGCCAGACAAGATCCCCAATGGCATATTGGGGTGAGGGTTTCCTACGGAGGTCGTAGTACCTCTTTTGTTGGCTATGAGCATGTAAAATGGTATTGTTGAGTAATCCCAGGGAATCCTTTATCTGGGCAAGATAATCAGATGCCACTGGATTACTTGATGGCAAAATACGTGGTGGAAGGAGTGTGGGATGAAACCCATAATTTAAGTAGAATGGACTTTGTTTAGTAGTGCTGTGGGTCACGTTGTTATAAGCGAATTCTGCCAGCGGGAGGAGATCCACCCAATCGTCCTGTAGATATGAAGTATAGCAACGTAGATATTGCTCAATGCACTGGTTAACTCTCTCTGTCTGTCCGTTGGTCTGAGGGTGGTAAGGAGAAGTAAGTTTACGCTCTATTCGTAGTATCTGACATAGAGCTAGCCAAAACTTTGAGATGAATTGTGAACCACGGTCAGACAGCAGTGTTTTTGGAATACCATGTAACTTAAAGACATGTTTCACAAGTAATTCCGCTGTTTGTTTGGATGAAGGTAGTCTTCGGATAGGAGTGAAATGTGCCATCTTGGTCAGATGGTCCACTGACACTAAGATGGTGTTAAATCCTTTGGAAGGTGGTAGTTCCACTATGAAGTCTAAGGATACCACTTCCCACGGAACCTGGGGTATTGGTAAACTACAAAGTAGACCCGATGGTTTCGTATTGTCAATTTTAGACCTTGCACAGATATCGCAAGATGAAACGAACTTTTTTACGGTTGTCTTCATGTCTGGCCACCAAAACTGCCTAGTAAGTAGATTGAAAGTTTTAGTCATACCCATATGTCCTGCCATAGGTACATCATGCGACAATTCCAAGATCTTGGTTCGCATAGTAGGGGGTATGTATAATTTATCGTTGTAGTAAAGGAAGCCTTCTGCGTCAGCATTTAGTTGTGGTGGAGGTGAATCCAGTCCTATGCTGTGCAAAATCTCCTCCTTCAGGGAACGAACGACGCCGACAATACGTTCATGTGGTATTATAGGAACTGAGGGAACCTCGGTGCAATCATTCTCGGCTAATCGTGAAAGCGCATCCGCTTTTTTATTTTTGTCTGCAGGTGTGTAGGTTACTAAAAAATTAAATCTCAAAAAGAATAACGACCACCGTACCTGCCCGGTGGGAAAGAGTTCTATTAGTCTGAAGGTATTGAAGGTTTTTCTGATCAGTATATATAAGGATTGGCAATTGAGTACCCTCAAGTAGATGTCGCCAATTCTCTAGTGCCAGTTTTATGGCTAGCAACTCTTTCTCACCTATTGGGTAATTCACCTCGGGGCTGCTTAATGACTTTGAGAAGAAAGCAACTGGGTGAAGAGGTGAGGTGTTTGTTGGTCGTTGTGAGAGAACTGCTCCTACTGCCATATTTGACGCATCTACCTCCAAGATGTATTGAAGGGATGGGTCTGGATGGCGTAGTATGGGAGCAGAAGTAAAGCTTGATTTCAACAGACAGAAAGCTCCATTTGCTTCTTCTGACCATTTGAATGATTTTTTTGTGCTTGTGAGTTGTGTGAGAGGTTTCACAATCGCAGAGAAGTTCTTAATGAACTTCCTATAGTAGTTAGAGAATCCGAGGAACCTTTGTAATGCTTTGCGAGTGGTTGGCACAGGCCAATCCAGAATGCAGGATATTTTGCTCATGTCCATTTTGATTCCATTTTTAGATATAATGTATCCTAAGAATAGTACTTCCTCTTTATGGAATAAACATTTTTTTGATTTAACATATAAGTTATGTGCAAGTAGTCTTGACAACACAAGTCTTACATGTTTTATGTGCTCAGGTAAGGAATGAGAATAAATAAGTATATCGTCCAAATATACTACAACACAAACATCAAGCAAGTCTCTGAATATCTCATTTATAAAACGTTGGAAGGCTGCGGGAGCATTACACAACCCAAATGGCATCACGAGGTACTCAAACAGTCCGTATCTGGTTCTGAATGCTGTCTTCCATTCATCCCCCTCACGGATTCGAATTAAATTGTATGCCCCTTTTAAGTCCAATTTTGAAAAGTAGGAAGCTCCGCGCACCTGTTCGATAAGTTCAGGAATAAGAGGTAAAGGATAATGATCCTTTATTGTAATGGTATTTAATTGTCTGAAATCAATGATAGGCCTAAGACTAGAATCCTTATTGCGGACAAAGAAGAGTCCAGCAGCAGTGGAGGAAGTAGAAGGTCGGATGAATCCTTTTGCCAAGTTTTCATCCAGATATTCCTTGAGATGAGAGAGTTCATCTTGTGAAAGAGGATAGACGTGACCGAAAGGCAACTTACTATTAGGGAGTAGATCGATACAACAATCATAGTCCCTATGGGGAGGCAACACTTGAGCGTTTTTCTCAAGGAAAACCTCCGATAAATCCTGATAACATTTTGGTATAATGTCATCCGACACCACAGACAGGATCCTACCATATGGGGGGAGATTACACGTAGTTTCGCAATAGTGAGAAGAGAAGGCTAGCGTTCTTGTTTTCCAATCGATGATTGGTTGATGTATGTGTAACCAGGGAAGTCCCAAAATAATGGGAAAATGTGGTGAGGTTAATACATCAAAGGTGGTGGTCTCCACATGAGACTTGTCAGCAGTTACAAGGAGTGCCTGTGTCTGATTGGTGATGGGACCGGAGGATAAAGGGGTACCGTTAATAAAACTAACAGAGACAGGTTTGGGTTTTGGAACAATAGGTATTTTATTTAAGGAGACAAAACAAGTATCAATGTAGTTTCCACAAGATCCAGTGTCGATCATAGCCTTGGTGGTGATCCTAGTTTGGTCCCACTGCAATGTCAATTGAACAAAAAGATAAGGATTAGAAAAGGAAGTTGTTAGTCCCCCTAGCAAGACATTTGAACACTCACCCTCTTTTTTGCGGACAAGGGGACAGCCGCTTATCAAATGATCCGAGGATGCGCAGTACATGCAGAGATGTTCGGTTTTCCTCCTGGCACATTCGGAAAGGGTCAAAGGTGGGCGTATCATTCCTACCTCCATAGGAGTAGGGTCAGCAGGCGACATCCGAGAAGG
Source organism: Pelophylax lessonae (assembly GCF_965119305.1). Classification (NCBI taxonomy): domain Eukaryota; kingdom Metazoa; phylum Chordata; class Amphibia; order Anura; family Ranidae; genus Pelophylax; species Pelophylax lessonae. The sequence continues at coordinate 645,695,384 of NC_138769.1, forward strand.
ACTGGAAAATGGTAAGCCCATCTTCTCAGCCTTTCTTTCTCGCAGTCGTCTGTCAATATTGATACTGGTCTGCATCAGGCCATCCAAAGTGCCAGGTAAATCCGCTCGGGCGAGCTCGTCTTTAACGGCCTCTGATAGGCCGAGTCTGAACTGCGTTCGCAAAGATGTGTCTTTCCACCCTGAATCAGGGGACCATCTTTTGAAATTTGCCACGAAATCTTCAACAGGTCTCCTTCCTTGTTTTAAAGCCCTCAATTGGGTATCAGCAGTACTCTGCCTATTGGGGTCTTCATATAAACTAGCGAATTGCGCTAGGAATAAAGGATAGGAGTTAAGGAGTGGGTCATCTTTTTCAAAGAGAGCGTCTGCCCAGGCCCGGGGTTCACCCGTCAGATAGGAGATAATGGTACAGACTTTAATTTGGTCAGTGGTGTAGGTCAGAGGTTTTAACAAGAAAGGCAATCGACATGCGTTTCTAAATTCACAAAATTTACTCCGATCACCAGTAAACACTAGAGGAGGGTTTATCTTAGGCTCACGGGGCTGAGCAACAGAAAGCTGCGTGAGACGGCCAACCTGCTGTCTTAAAGCCTGATTTTCGTTTTTTACCTCTGTAAGAGCAAGGATCAATGCATCTACTTGCTGTTTTAATTGTAGTACCTGAGTGGGTAATTCTGCTGAATCCATAATTTTTTTAAGGCTCGTTCAATCTGTAACACTCATGCGTTTTTGTTAGTGGATGGATTTGCAGCTGCAGAATTGTCACACTCAGTAGTCGTGTAGAGATTCTGTTGAACAAACATATCCAACTCTCAGGACTTCATCACTGTGCACAGCCTGTTTATGCAATATACATACACTCAATCTGATGTTAATGGAGGGATAGAATATGTGAGAGTATATATGTGAGAGACAGGCTATCGTATGGTGAGCACCTAGGAGTAGTATTAGAAGAGTGTTTAGGTGATGGTGGTAAGCAGATAGGTTCTAATGTCAAGTATAGTGCAGATGGTAGGGGACAGCAGATGGAGTATACAAGACAGAGTAACCTAGTGCAAGGATAGTTGATGGTAGTCCCAAGAGCTAACAGTCTATGCAGATGATAGGAAATAGCTTAGATAGAGATAGTCCTGGTATATGCAGTAGATGACAGTAGAAGTGCAGGTTAGTAAGGAATCCCCTGTGGGGTACTTATCACTAGATAGGTAGTAGTAACAAAGTTCAGTAGTGAGAGGTGATCCAGTAGCGAGATACGGATCGGCAGCGAGGTTCCAGTTCAGTTCAGGCAAAGGGAATAGCCAGCAGCTCCAGCTTCACAAGAGAAGGTGCGGTGAACATGCGGTTTGAACGAGCAATGAGTGAGAGAAAGCCGGCGATTGAAATAACCGCTCATAGCGGCGCTCAGCGATGATGTCATTGCCCTTAAAGGTGTATGCGTCCCATTTGGATAGCAAGATGGGACGCAATATTAAGAGAGAAATGTGGAAATAAGGGTACCAGAGGTACCAGAACATTACACCCGGCCATTCATCACGACTCGTTCATGTGCAGTTGTAACGCTCCTGCGTTTCTTATATGGTGTGGATTTTCAGCTGCAGAAATAGTTCCACGTCAGTAGTCATGTAAGAGATATGCTGAGATACCATTCCCAACCTCAATGACTCATCATGTGTGGAAGGTCTTATTTCAGCCAGTAAATACACACAATTAGCAAGCTGGTTCCTAGAGTGACTTTATGTATGTGGTAACACAATGATGAAGGTTGAGGGATAGGTTGAGTGGAGGTGGTAGGTGATAGACACTTGAAGGTGAGACAGTAGCAGATGGATGCAGGAAGGTTTAGCAATGTTGTATGGTAGCAGATGACAGAATAGCAGGTGGACATACAAAAGAGATCAACCCAGTGCAGAAAAGTAGCAGTAGTCTCAAGAGCTAGCAATCTAGTTATGCAGATGTGATAAACAGTCTTTACCATGCAGAGCTAGATAGTGTAAGCTTAGTACCCTGCGGGGTACTTAGCACTATTAGCGATACAGCCGAAGGGTGGTTCAGGAGAGGCGGATGATCCAGTAGCGCGATACAGGGATCAGCGCGGCGAGGTTCCGTCAGCGAGGTAAGCTTGCAAGCATGGAAGCTTCAAGCAAGGTTAGCATCCAGGTAAGGGTGTTTGAACGAACACATGTGAGTGAGAACCGGCGATTTAAATAGCCATCTAGTCCGGCGCTGGGTGATGACAGCTCCAGTCTTAAAGGTGTATGCGCACCTTTCCAAAAGTAAATGGTGGGGCGCATACACTTGTGGAAAGTGTAATTTAGGGTACCAAAGTTACCGGAACATTACAATACCCCCCCCTTAAGGCCTGCTCCTGAAGGCCTCTGGAGCTGGTTTGTCTGGGTATCTCGTATGAAAATTGCGGATTAATCTAGGGGCATGCATGTCAGAGGTATTTAGCCAGGTGTCGTCTTGGGGCCCATAGTTCTTCCATCTAACCAAGTACTGAAGTCTTCTTCTGTAGATACGAGAATCCAGAATCTCTTTTATCTCGTATTCTTCTCCACCTTCAACTTGTACAGGAGGGGGAGGTGGAATATTAGGCCTTATTCCTTGGTCCGGAACATGGGGTTTCAGTAGCGACACATGGAAAATGGGATGGATTTTTAGGTCCATTGGCAATGTAAGCTGCACTGCAGCTTTTCCAATAAGTTTCTTGATTGGGAAAGGTCCCAAGAACAGAGGTCCAAGCTTTTTGCTAGGGATCTTCAGTCTCAAGTTTTTTGTTGAGAGCCAAACGAGGTCCCCGATAGTATACTGTGGAGAAGGTCTTCTACGAAGATCATAGTACTTCTTTTGTTGACTGTGAGCGTGTGCAATGGTAGTATTTAGTAAACCCAGAGAATCCTTTATTTGGGTAAGATAGTCTGAGGCTACTGGGTTATTTGAAGGAAGGATGCGTGGAGGGAGAATAGAGGGATGGAACCCATAGTTCAAGTAGAACGGACTCTGCTTGGTCGTACTGTGGGTTGCGTTGTTGTAGGCAAATTCTGCCAGGGGGAGAAGATCCAACCAATCATCCTGTTGGTAAGAAGTGTAACAACGTAAATACTGCTCGATGCATTGGTTGACTCTTTCAGTCTGTCCGTTGGTCTGCGGATGGTAAGGAGAAGTGAGCTTCCGCTCAATCCGTAGTATGTGACAAAGTTCTTGCCAGAATTTAGAAATAAATTGGGATCCACGGTCAGACAGAAGAGTTTTTGGGATACCATGTAATCTGAAGACATGTTTCATCAGGAGTTCTGCCGTTTGTTTGGACGAAGGTAGTCTGCGAATAGCAATGAAATGTGCCATCTTTGTCAGATGGTCCACTGACACCAAGATGGTATTAAATCCTTTGGAAGGAGGCAATTCTACGATGAAGTCCAATGACAAAACCTCCCATGGAGTTTGGGGTATTGGTAGACTGCATAGTAGACCGGATGGTCTCGTAGTGTCAATTTTGGACCTGGCACAGACATTGCATGAAGAGACGAATTTTTGTATAGATGTTTTCATGTCAGGCCACCAGAATTGCAGAGAAATCAAATTGAAAGTCTTTGTCATACCCATATGTCCTGCCATAGGCACATCATGCGATAATTCCAAGATCTTGGTGCGTAGGGTAGGTGGTATGTAAAGTTTGTCGTTGTAGTAGAGGAAGCCTTCTGCATCAGTATTTAGTTGTGGTGGGGGTGAATCCAAACTTATACCATGCAGAACCTCTTCCTTCAAGGAACGGACAACTCCAATAATGCGTTTGTGAGGTATTATAGGAACGGAAGGAATTTCAAAGTAGTTTTCTTCAGTTAGTCGTGATAGTGCATCCGCCTTTTTGTTCTTATCTGCAGGTGTGTAGGTCACTAGGAAGTTAAACCTTAGAAGGAATAGTGACCATCGTACCTGTCGATGCGAGAGAGCTTTGCTAGTCTGAAGATATTGGAGGTTTTTATGGTCCGTGTATATAATTATTGGTAATTGGGTGCCTTCGAGTAAATGTCGCCAATTCTCCAGAGCCAATTTTATAGCAAGCAGTTCCTTTTCACCCACTGGGTAATTTATCTCGGGACTGCTCAGGGATTTAGAAAAAAAAGCGACTGGATGAAGTGGTGAAGTGTGGGTAGGTCGTTGGGAGAGTATTGCTCCTACTGCCATGTTTGACGCATCTACCTCCAGAACGTATTGGAGGGATGGGTCTGGATGGCGTAATATGGGAGCGGAAGTAAACCTTGTCTTTAACAAGTGGAAAGCCTTATTTGCTTCTTCTGACCATTTAAATGGTATTTTTATGCTAGTGAGCTGTGTGAGGGGTCTCACAATAGCAGAAAAGTTTTTTATGAACTTCCTGTAGAAATTTGAAAATCCCAGGAATCGCTGTAGCGCCTTGCGTGTAGTTGGTGTAGGCCAATCCTGAATGCAGGATATCTTACTCATGTCCATCTCGATTCCTGTTTTGGATATGATGTAGCCTAGAAACAGTACCTCTTCTTTATGAAACAAGCATTTTTTCAGTTTCACATAAAGGTTGTGTGCAAGCAATCTCGATAATACTAGTCTTACATGTCTTATGTGTTCAGACAGGGATCGTGAATATATAAGTATATCGTCCAGATATACCACAACACAGACATCTAGTAAGTCTCTGAAAATATCGTTTATAAATCGTTGAAAAACTGCAGGGGCGTTGCATAGCCCGAATGGCATTACAAGATATTCGAACAATCCGTATCTGGTTCTGAATGCAGTCTTCCACTCGTGTCCATCACGGATTCGAATGAGATTGTATGCTCCTTTCAGGTCTAATTTTGAAAAATAGGTAGCTCCACGCACCTGCTCAATGAGCTCAGGGATAAGCGGTAGAGGATAGCGATCTTTTATTGTGATAGCATTCAATTTCCTGTAGTCGATGATAGGTCTGAGACTTGAATCTTTATTGCGAACAAAAAAGAGTCCTGCTGCTGTGGAAGAAGTGGAAGGTCTAATAAAACCTTTTTCCAAGTTCTCATCCAAATAGGTTTTGAGATGGGCAAGTTCATCCTGTGAAAGAGGATAAACATGACCGAACGGCAATTTGCTATTTGGGAGTAGATCAATGCTACAATCATAGTCTCGATGAGGAGGTAATGTTTGAGCATTTTTCTCAAGAAAAACCTCAGAAAGATCCTGATAACATAGTGGTGCAATCTCATCTGTCACCACAGACAGAATCTTCCCGGAAAACGGGAGGTTACACGTTTCCTCGCAATAACAAGAAGGGAAGGTCAATGACCGTTTCTTCCAATCTATGGTTGGTTGGTGTGTGTGTAACCAGGGAAGTCCCAACACAATGGGAAGTGGGGTGAAGGTATTAAATCGAAGGTAGAAGTCTCCCTATGAGACTCGTTAATAGTGACTAGAAGTGCTTGTGTCTGATCGGTGATCGGACCAGAGGATAACGGAACACCGGTAATAAGACTTACTGAGACAGGTTTGAGTTTAGAAATAATAGGAATTTTATTTAAAGCAGCAAAACATATATCCATATAATTTCCACAAGATCCTGTGTCAATCATGGCCTTAGTAGTAATCCTGTTCTGGTCCCACTGTAATGTCAAAAAAACAGAAATGTAGGGGTTAGTGAATGAAGTTGTCAATCCTCCTAGAGAGACATGTGAACACTCACCCTTCTTTTTGTTGACTAGGGGACAGACGTTTATCTTGTGATCCGGGGATGCACAGTACAAGCAGAGATTTTCATTTCGTCTTTTGGCTTTTTCCATAGTTGATAGCGGTGGGCGTATGGTTCCTACCTCCATAGGAACGGCCAGACTCCGAGAGGAAACGGATAATGGCATTCCCATCTTTTCAGCCTTTCTTTCTCGTAGTCTTCTATCTATGGTAATACTGAGTTGTATTAATGCATCCAGGGTTTTTGGCAGATCCGCTCGGGCGAGCTCGTCCTTAACGGCTTCTGATAGGCCAAGCCTAAATTGGGTTTTCAGAGATGCATTATTCCATTCTGAATCAAGGGTCCATTTCTTGAACTCTGAGACAAAGTCTTCTACAGGCCTCCTTCCTTGTTTCAAGGATCTTAACTGAAGATCAGCAGTACTCTGCCTATTGGGGTCATCATATAGGCTAGTGAGCTCTGCCAGGAACAAGGCATAGGAGTTGAGAAGCTGGTCGTTTTTCTCAAAAAGAGAATCTGCCCAGGCTCGAGGATCGCTTGATAGGTAAGAAATAATAGTACAAACCTTAATGTGATCAGTAAGGTAGGTACGAGGTTTTAGCAAAAAAAGTAACTCACATGCGTTTTTAAATTCGCGAAATTCTTTGCGATCGCCTGTAAATACCAAAGGGGGATTTATCTTGGGTTCAGGGGACTGAGCAGAGGTAAGTTGTGTCAGTCTAATTACCTGCTGCGACAGAGCCTGATTGTCTTCTTTTCATTCAGCAAGTGCGTGTATTAACGCAGATACTTGCTGTTTTAATTGTGTCACCTGAGTGGTTATTTCTGCTGAATCCATTTTTGGGTTCGTTCAATCTGTAACGCTCCTGCGTTTCTTATATGGTGTGGATTTTCAGCTGCAGAAATAGTTCCACGTCAGTAGTCATGTAAGAGATATGCTGAGATACCATTCCCAACCTCAATGACTCATCATGTGTGGAAGGTCTTATTTCAGCCAGTAAATACACACAATTAGCAAGCTGGTTCCTAGAGTGACTTTATGTATGTGGTAACACAATGATGAAGGTTGAGGGATAGGTTGAGTGGAGGTGGTAGGTGATAGACACTTGAAGGTGAGACAGTAGCAGATGGATGCAGGAAGGTTTAGCAATGTTGTATGGTAGCAGATGACAGAATAGCAGGTGGACATACAAAAGAGATCAACCCAGTGCAGAAAAGTAGCAGTAGTCTCAAGAGCTAGCAATCTAGTTATGCAGATGTGATAAACAGTCTTTACCATGCAGAGCTAGATAGTGTAAGCTTAGTATAAGTTTATAGAGAATTCCCCTGCAGGGTACTTAGCACTATTAGCGATACAGCTGAAGGGTGGTTCAGGAGAGGCGGATGATCCAGTAGCGGGATACAGGGATCAGCGCGGCGAGGTTCCGTCAGCGAGGTAAGCTTGCAAGCATGGAAGCTTCAAGCAAGGTTAGCATCCAGGTAAGGGTGTTTGAACGAACACATGTGAGTGAGAACCGGCGATTTAAATAGCCATCTAGTCCGGCGCTGGGTGATGACAGCTCCAGTCTTAAAGGTGTATGCGCACCTTTCCAAAAGTAAATGGTGGGGCGCATACACTTGTGGAAAGTGTAATTTAGGGTACCAAAGGTACCGGAACATTACAGCAGTGCACACCTGGCTGTGAAGCAGCAAGCTGTCACAGCCAGGTGCCCACACTAGAGATGCCGACACCGCCGAGAGGAGAGGGAGAGGAGTGAGGCTTCGGGTGGCCGTATCACTTACCTTTGGACAAGTGAGTGTGTTTTTATTAAAAGTCAGCAGCTACACTTTTTGTAGCTGCTGACTTTTGATAAACACAAAAACAAGTGGAACTCCGCTTTAAGAAATGTTTGTGACACCCATTGCTATGCCAGACAGAAATGAAACTGAGCTTAAATCATTGAAATATTCTTCAAAGTGACAAGAATTATTTGAGTTATGGTTTAGAGCATCAGCTTAAAACCATAACTCAACTACTCTTAAAACGGTCCTCCTAAAACTGTCCTCTCCCCCTCCCTACACTTACTAACCTGAGTAAGAAGGATGTACTGTATATACAGCAGGGTTTCCAAATACATTTTTCCCTTGGAACCCTTTGACATGGTATAGCAAAAGTTTGGGGGAAAAAAAATGTGTGCCGTAGAGTAGCGCAGCGCCAACCTTTCAATGAGCAGAGTGTAATGTTCTCTTTTGCTGGCAAATTCTTTTTATATCTGGTTTAATTGTTGACAATTGTATTTGCATGTCTGCAGTTGCGTCAAGTCGATTTCGATACTTTGTTTTTGTTGCAGAGTAAAGCGAGAATTCAGTTTCACATAAGTATGTGCTGGCGAATGGCAACAGAACTTTGATTGCCCGCTTGGAAAATTCTGGATATTCTTCGCAAAAATCACCCCAGAAAGCAATCAGAGAAACTTCTTTAAATTTTTGGCTTAGTTTTCTGTCAGAAGTTATATCAATCAGATTCTCAAAATCTACATCAGAAAAATTGTCTGGCTTGTCTTTTATGAATGGATTTCGAACCCAGTCACTATTGTTTTCATTCAAGAATGGAAAATACTGATTAACAGATGTGATTAAATGGCGAAATTAATCTACAATTTCATTGTGAATTTCATCTTCAAGTTCAATTTCTGATTTTTCAAGAAAATCCTTAAGTGTTGGCAAAGAGTTCAAATTATTTTGCTCAACAGATGAGGTCCAAAACTGCAGCTTATGAGACAGTGAAAATATTTTATCTCTTGCATTAAAAATATTCGTGTTTTTTCCTTGGAGTGATAAATATACGTCATTTAATTTTGTGAATATGTCTGCAAGATATGCTACTTTGGATAACCACAGAGTGTTTGTTAATCAAACAGATAATACAAATTTATGATCCTGGAAATATGCAAACAACTCTTGACACAATTCAAACATTCTAACAAGGGCTTTACCTCATAATAGCCAATGGACTTCTGAATGCAAAAGCAGAGCAGAGTGGTGACTACTCATATCTTCACATATAATTTTAAATAGTCGTGACTGTAGTAGTCAACTTTTCATAAAGTGAATAATCTGGACCGATTCGTCTAGCACAGTTTTAAGTGAGATTGAAATATTTTTAGCTACCAGTGCATGTCTGTGAAGAACAAAGTGAGAACTGGTGCTGTCTTTTGCTACATTTCTTATTCATGTCACAGCACCTGCCACTTTCCCAACCATTGCTTTGCCACCATCACTGCACACATCTACACATTTGTCCCAATTTATACTGGATGTGTGCATGAACTTCTGGATACAGTTAAATATTTTCTCATCAGTGATATGAGTTTTCAAAGTTTCACACAGAAGCAAGACTTCTTCAATCTGTTTGTCAAAATTATATCTAACAAAAACCAACAAAATTGAAAGTCCTGCAACATCTGTAGACTTGTCTAATTGCAGTGAGTACCCATCACATGCAGTGTGCAGTGATGCAGTCGAGAAATTAGTTCAGTAGTGATGTCATCAGCAAGATCATGAATATGGGGCAAAACTGTGTTGTTGGAAAGTGGCACAGCTTCAATTTTTTTATTCAACTTCTTACTTAAAATACAAGACACTATTCTTTTGCACATGGTTTTATTAGTGATTCCCCAATTGTGTGTGCTTCTCCTGCAAGTGCTATGCGGTAACTCCCTCTGTAAGAAGCCTCTGTGGCTTTTTCATTAGCATTTTGAAATTTTTTGCTCATAAACTGTTTATTCTTCTCAAGCTCCTTTAGCTTTCGCTTAAAAAAGTCAATGTCTTTATCTTTGTACTCTTTGTAATCTTTGTACTCTGCGTGGTTTTGCTTAAAATGACGACGTCATTTAGCAGGTGGTAATGAACTGTTTGGCAATATTTTGTTGCAAAGTATGCATTGTGCATCAGGACAATCTTAATTTCTGGCATTTGTGAACCCAAATGACAAGTAGCTATAATCACATTTTCTTTTCTTTGTTTGAGAAGAAGATTGGCTAGCATTGTGTGCTTTTCTTTTTTTTTTTTACTTGTCACTTGTCTCTGCTATTTGAGGAACAGTAGATACAACTATTTCAGGCATTTTTTTTTGGATCTTTAGTTGTGTCTTTTTTCTCAATTTCTAGAAGTGCCGAACAGGTAGAAGTAGTAAAAAAAAAAACACTTTGAAAAATACAGATCTCACAACCTGACTGAAAAGGATGCTGATTTTGATAACACTCTTAGAAAGAACTGAACTTAAGCAGGGTTTTTGAGTTAGATGTGGAGCAAAAAGATTTAAACACTTTGAAAAAAGACAGAGCATTTTAACCACTTCCATACCGGGCCAGAGTAAAATGACGCCGTCAGGAAGTGCTCCTCGATCCGGGCGGCCGTCATATGACGTCTGCCCACTCTTGCCACTACTGCGCGCCCCCGGGGGCACGCAGCGCGGCGATTAGGGATGAGGCTCGTCCCTCGGACAGAGCCCATCCCCGATCAAGGTAAACAGCCAATGAAATTGGCTGTTTACCACGTGATTGGCTGTGTCCAATCACAGAAGATCACATGAGCGGCTCCAGCGCGAGCCGCTCGTTCTCCCTGCAATGCGCGGTGATTGGGGACGAAAAGCTCGTCCCTTGGACAGAGCCCATCCCCGATCTAGGTAAAGAGCCATTGAAATTTGCTTTTACCATGTGACCAGCCGTCAATCACAGCCAGTCACAGAATGTCAACAGAGAACACGGTAACTAGCTGTCACCATGTTCTCCTCCTCACACACTGCTCCTGTGTGAGGAGGAGTTTGCGGTAACAGCTAGTTACCAATCATAGTGCACCCCAAAACACACTGATTGCCCCCCCAATAAAGAGGACCTGTCACTAGCCCATCAAAGTACCTGTCACTAGCCCATCAAAGTACCTGCCACCAGCCCATCAGAGTACCCGAGTACCTGTCACCAGACCATCAGGTTCTCTGATGACAGGTACTCGGGTACTCTGATGGGCTGGTGACAGGTACTCCGGTACTCTGATGGGCTGGTGACAGGTATTCGGGTACTCTGATGACAGGTACTCGGGTACTCTGATGACAGGTACTCGGGTGCTCTGATTACAGGTACTCGGGTACTCTGATGACAGGTACTCGGGTACTTTGAGTACCTGTCATCAGAGTACCCGAGTACCTGTTATCGGAGTACCTGTCATCAGAGTACCCAAGTACCTGTCATCAGAGTACCCGAGTACCTGTCATTAGAATACCTGAGTACCTGTCATCAGAGTACCGGAGTACCTCTCTGTATCCCATCAGAGTACCCGAGTATTTGTCTCCAGCCCATTAGGTTATCTGAGTACCTATCTGCAGCCCAATAGAGTACCTAAGTACCTGTCTTCTGCCCATCAAAGTATCCGAGTACCTGTCTCCAGCCAATTAGAGTACCCAAATACCTCTCTGCAGCCCATCATAGTACCCAAGTACCTCTCTGTAGCCCAACAGAGTACCCGAGTACCTGTCTCCAGCCCAGAGAACCCAAGTGCCTGTCTCCTGCCCCGAGTACCTATCTCCAGCCCAGATTACACGAGTACCTGTCTCCAGCCAAGAGTGCCCGAGTACCTATCTGCACCCCATCAGATTACCCGAGTACCTGTCTCTAGCCCATCAGAATACCCAAGTACCTCTCTGAAGCTCATCAGAGTACCTGAGTACCTTTCTGAAGCCGATCAGTGTACCTGAGTACCTGTCTGCAGCCCATCAGAGTACCGGAGTACCTATCTGCAGCCCATGCCACCTAGATTATGTGTTGGGGTGTTTGCTTTCCAAAATGTGGTCATTTTTTGGGGGTTTCCATTGTCTTGCTGTTCCAGGGCCTTCAAAAGTGTGATAGGTTGTAATGGAATTATATGACGGTGTTCTTTGCATGTTGGGCCTCTGTATATGGCTATGCTGTGACAAAGTCCCACATATGTGGTATCGCCATACTCAGGAGGAGTGGCAGAATGTATTTTGGGGTGTCATTTTTGCTATGTACATGCTATGTGTTAGAAATATCTTATAAATTGACAACTTTGTGTAAAAAAAAATGCGTTTTCATTTTCTTTCCACACTTTCCAAAAACTTGTGGAAAAAAATGACATGTTCAAAAGACTCATTATGCCTCATAGAATATACTGTATGTTGGGATGTTTTCTTTTTACAAAAGGGGTGTTTTCTTTCCAAAATGGGGTCATTTTGTGGGTAATTAAATTTGTCCTGGTGTAACGCTCCTGCGTTTTTGTAGTAGGCTGGCTTTGCAGCTGCAGAATCTCCACTCAGTAGTCATGTAGAGATGTGTTGAATAACCAGATCCAACTCTCCAGACTCATCACTGTGGGCCCGTCAGTTTCAGCATACAGATATACACACACTCAATAAGATGTTCCTGGAGTGATAGGATGTATATGTTAGTATGAAGGTGATGTGCTGAAGGGACAGGTGTGAACAGTGACAGAGATGGTAAGCACTTGATAGAAATGTTCAGGAGAGTATTAGATGGTATTTAGGTAGAATGCAGATAGGTTAGTAATCGAGTATGGTAACAGGTGGTAAGGACAGCAGATGACAAATACAGGATAGGCTAACCCAGTGCAAGGATAGATGGTAGTAGACTCAAGAGCTAGCAATCTATGTAACAGTGCAGATGATAGAATTAGTATGCATAGATAGTAACAGTCCTTAATGTGCAGAGGTAGGTAGTGTAAGTTAGGTTATGGAGGATTCCCCTGTGGGGTACTTATCACTAGTAAGGTTAGTAGTAGAGGGGTCCAGTAGTGAGGGAGTGATCCGGTAGCGAGATACAGGGATCAGTAGCGAGGTTCCGGTCTGTTCCAGGTAAAAGCAAATAGCTGGAGGTTCCGGCAGCGAGACAAGCTTGTAAGCATGTAGACACACAGGCACATAAGCACAGGCACAGGCACATTGAACGAACAACTTGAGAGAGAACGCCGGCGGTTGAAATAGCCGCTCAGAGCGGCGCTCGGCGATGACGTCATCCGTCTTAAAGGTGTATGCGTACCACCTAATTAGAAAGGTGGGACGCATATTGAAAGGAAATGGAAATTAAGGGTACCAGAGGTACCAGAATCTTACAGTACCCCCCCCCCCCCCCCTTAAGGCCGGCTCCGGAAGGCCTATAGCACTGGTTTCTCCGGGTATTTCGAGTGAAACCTTCGTATAAGCCTAGGTGCGTGAACATCAGAGGTATCCAACCAGGTGTCGTCTTGGGGTCCATAGTTCTTCCATCTTATGAGATACTGGAGTCTTCCTCTGTGGATACGAGAATCCAAAATCTCCTTAATCTCATATTCTTCTCCGCCTTCAACTTGTATTGGAGGTGGAGGCAAGATGGTAGGCCTTATTCCTTGGTTAGGAACATGGGGTTTCAGTAGCGACACATGGAGGATGGGATGGATCTTGAGATCTGCCGGTAAGGTGAGCTGTACTGCAGCTTTTCCAATAAGTTTCTTAATTGGGAAGGGTCCCAGAAATAAAGGTCCAAGCTTTTTGCTAGGGATCTTTAACCTTAAATTTTTTGTCGATAGCCAAACGAGGTCCCCAATAGCATACTGAGGAGAAGGTCTTCTACGAAGGTCGTAGTACCTTTTTTGTTGACTATGAGCGTGTGAGATAGTGGTATTAAGTAAACCCAGAGAGTCTTTTATTTGGGTAAGATAGTCCGAGGCTACTGGGTTACTTGATGGTAGGATGCGTGGTGGAAGAAGTGTGGGATGAAACCCATAGTTCAAGTAGAACGGACTTTGCTTAGTAGTACTGTGGGTTGCGTTGTTATAAGCAAATTCCGCCAGAGGGAGAAGGTCCACCCAATCATCCTGTAGGTATGATGTGTAGCAACGCAGATATTGTTCTATACACTGGTTGACTCTTTCAGTCTGTCCGTTGGTCTGAGGGTGGTAGGGTGAAGTGAGCTTTCGCTCAATCCGTAATATTTGACAAAGAGCTTGCCTAAATTTGGAGATGAACTGTGAACCACGGTCGGATAAGAGAGTCTTTGGAATTCCATGTAACTTGAACACATGTTTCATCAGTAGTTCCGCTGTTTGTTTAGATGAAGGTAGTCTACGGATAGCGATGATTTGTGCCATCTTTGTCAGGTGGTCCACTGACACTAGAATGGTATTAAATCCTTTATATGGTGGTAGTTCTATTATAAAGTCTAAGGACACAACTTCCCATGGAACCTGGGGTATTGGTAGACTGCAGAGTAGACCAGATGGTTTTGTAGTGTCAATTTTGGACCTTGCACAGATGTCACATGAAGAAACAAATTTTTGTACAGACGTCTTCATATCAGGCCACCAAAACTGCCTGGTAAGCAAATTAAGGGTTTTCGTCATACCCATATGTCCTGCCATTGGCATATCATGTGATAACTCCAAGATCTTGGTGCGCATAGTAGGGGGTATGTAGAGTTTGTCGTTGTAATAGAGGAAGCTTTCTGCATCAGTACTTAGTTGTGGTGGAGGTGAATCCAATCCTATACTGTGCAAAATCTCTTCCTTCAAGGAACGAACAACACCAATAATACGTTCATAGGGTATTATAGGAATAGAAGGGATTTCGGCGCAGTTATCTTCGGTTAATCGTGATAGCGCATCCGCTTTTTTATTTTTGTCTGCAGGCGTGTAGGTCACTAGGAAGTTGAATCTTAGGAAGAATAATGACCATCGTACCTGCCGGTGGGAGAGAGTTTTGTTAGTCTGGAGGTATTGAAGGTTTTTGTGATCTGTATATATGAGTATTGGTAACCGGGTACCTTCAAGTAGATGTCGCCAATAGTGTTGAGCGAACACGGACTGTATTATTCGTGTTCGTACCGAATAATTGGATTTTTTGTACCCGAACACGGACACGGACACTTTACTGTATGTTCGGGTAAAAATCAGTGTTCGGTCGTTTTATTTCCGGGTTTTGCATGCTTTGGCGCTCTTTTCATGGCGGGCTTTCAACAGCCAATCAACAATCGTTTAACTGGTGTGCCTTAAGCCATCCCAGCCATGCCTGCAAATGTCTCAGTAGCTGTGATTGGCCGTCTGAAGCATGTGACCAAGTCTTTATAAGTTCGAGGCAGCCGCAGCGGCGTCATTATGCTGCTTAGATTCAGGGACAGAGCACACATCAACGTGCTGGCTGCTGATTAGGGAAAGATAGGCAGGAAAAAACCATTTGTGTCCGGATAGAATTGAGGGACAGGTCGGAGTGTTTAGGCAGGGCGAGTTGTAGGCATTTTAGGGATAGAGTCTGCTGAATTATATAGGGTCAGTGTCTTCTACAAACTACAATCGATATTGCTGTGTGGGGGGTGGGGTCTGCACTCAATCCTGATCTACGATCTCTTCTCAATCCTGTTAGGGACAGAGTCTGCTGAATTTTAGGGAAACTGTGTTCTACAAACTACAATCGATATTGCTGTGTGGTGTGGGATTGGAGATAGGCAGGTGTCAGTGATCCACATCCATTTTTCTGTGTGTGAGCTGCAGTGAACACAATCTTTTTGGGCTGCAGTGAACACAATCTTTTTGGGCTGCAGTGAACACAATCTTTTTGGGCTGCAGTGAACACAATCTTTTTGGGCTGCAGTGAACACAATCTTTTTGGGGTGCAGTGAACAAAATCTTTTTGGGGTGCAGTGAACACAATCCTTTTTGGTGTGCAGTGAACACAATCTTTGTGGGGTGCAGTGAACAAAATCCTTTGTGGGGTGCAGTGAACACAATCTTTTTGGGGTGCAGTGAACAAAATCCTTTTTGGGGTGCAGTGAACAACATCCTTTTTGGGGTGCAGTGAACACAATCTTTTTGGGGTGCAGTGAACAAAATCCTTTGTGGGGTGCAGTGAACACAATCTTTTTGGGGTGCAGTGAACACAATCTTTTTGGGGTGGAGTGAACAACATCCTTTTTGGGGTGCAGTGAACAAAATCCTTTTTGGGGTGCAGTGAACAAAATCATTTTTGGGGTGCAGTGAACACAATCTTTTTGGGGTGCAGTGAACACAATCTTTGTGGGGTGCAGTGAACACAATCTTTTTGGGGTGGAGTGAACAACATCCTTTTTGGGGTGCAGTGAACAACATCCTTTTTGGGGTGCAGTGAACACAATCTTTTTGGGGTGCAGTGAACACAATCTTTGTGGGGTACAGTGAACAGAATCTTTGTGGGGTGCAGTGAACACAATCTTTGGGGGGTACAGTGAACACAATCTTTGTGAGGTGCAGTGAACACAATCTTTGTGGGGTGCAGTGAACACAATCATTGTGGGGTGCAGTGAACTCAATCTTTGTGGGGTACAGTGAACACAATCTCATACTGAAGGTTTGAGGGTGCTGCCTGTTCCATACTCCCCCTACTCCTCATCTAGCCTTTTAGGGGTACAAACAATAGTAATTGGGGCCTAGTGTGGTTGTGTACGTGTGATATACATACACTTTTTTGGGATCATATTTTCTATTCCGCTATTTAATCAAAAACCTTTGGGGATCAGTTAAATTGGGGGATAGTCTGTGTTGGTACGTGTGAGAGAGATCCACCTTTCCAAGTTGTTGGGGTTCATCTCATACTTCTGAAGGTTTGAGGGTGCTGCCTGTTCCATACTCCCCCTACTCCTAGCCTTTTAGGGGTACAAACAATAGTAATTGGGGCCTAGTGTGGTTGTGTACGTGCGAGATACATACACTTTTTTTGATCATATTTCCTATTCCGCTATTCAATAAAAACCTTTGAGGATCAATTGAATTGGGGGATAGTCTGTGTTGGTACGTGTGAGAGAGATCCACCTTTCCAAGTTGTTGGGGTTCATCTCATACTTCTGAAGGTTTGAGGGTGCTGCCTGTTCCATACTCCCCCTACTCCTAGCCTTTTAGGGGTACAAACAATAGTAATTGGGGCCTAGTGTGGTTGTGTACGTGTGATATACATACACTTTTTTGGGATCATATTTTCTATTCCGCTATTTAATCAAAAACCTCTGGGGATCAGTTAAATTGGGGGATAGTCTGTGTTGGTACGTGTGAGAGAGATCCACCTTTCCAAGTTGTTGGGGTTCATCTCATACTTCTGAAGGTTTGAGGGTGCTGCCTGTTCCATACCCCCCCTACTCCTCATCTAGCCTTTTAGGGGTACAAACAATAGTAATTGGGGCCTAGTGTGGTTGTGTACGTGTGATATACATACACTTTTTTGGGATCATATTTTCTATTCCGCTATTTAATCAAAAACCTTTGGGGATCAGTTAAATTGGGGGATAGTCTGTGTTGGTACGTGTGAGAGAGATCCACCTTTCCAAGTTGTTGGGGTTCATCTCATACTTCTGAAGGTTTGAGGGTGCTGCCTGTTCCATACTCCCCCTACTCCTAGCCTTTTAGGGGTACAAACAATAGTAATTGGGGCCTAGTGTGGTTGTGTACGTGTGATATACATACACTTTTTTGGGATCATATTTTCTATTCCGCTATTTAATCAAAAACCTTTGGGGATCAGTTAAATTGGGGGATAGTCTGTGTTGGTACGTGTGAGAGAGATCCACCTTTCCAAGTTGTTGGGGTTCATCTCATACTTCTGAAGGTTTGAGGGTGCTGCCTGTTCCATACTCCCCCTACTCCTAGCCTTTTAGGGGTACAAACAATAGTAATTGGGGCCTAGTGTGGTTGTGTACGTGTGATATACATACACTTTTTTGGGATCATATTTTCTATTCCGCTATTTAATCAAAAACCTCTGGGGATCAGTTAAATTGGGGGATAGTCTGTGTTGGTACGTGTGAGAGAGATCCACCTTTCCAAGTTGTTGGGGTTCATCTCATACTTCTGAAGGTTTGAGGGTGCTGCCTGTTCCATACCCCCCCTACTCCTCATCTAGCCTTTTAGGGGTACAAACAATAGTAATTGGGGCCTAGTGTGGTTGTGTACGTGCGAGATACATACACTTTTTTTGATCATATTTCCTATTCCGCTATTCAATAAAAACCTTTGAGGATCAATTGAATTGGGGGATAGTCTGTGTTGGTACGTGTGAGAGAGATCCACCTTTCCAAGTTGTTGGGGTTCATCTCATACTTCTGAAGGTTTGAGGGTGCTGCCTGTTCCATACTCCCCCTACTCCTAGCCTTTTAGGGGTACAAACAATAGTAATTGGGGCCTAGTGTGGTTGTGTACGTGTGATATACATACACTTTTTTGGGATCATATTTTCTATTCCGCTATTTAATCAAAAACCTCTGGGGATCAGTTAAATTGGGGGATAGTCTGTGTTGGTACGTGTGAGAGAGATCCACCTTTCCAAGTTGTTGGGGTTCATCTCATACTTCTGAAGGTTTGAGGGTGCTGCCTGTTCCATACCCCCCCTACTCCTCATCTAGCCTTTTAGGGGTACAAACAATAGTAATTGGGGCCTAGTGTGGTTGTGTACGTGCGAGATACATACACTTTTTTTGATCATATTTCCTATTCCGCTATTCAATAAAAACCTTTGAGGATCAATTGAATTGCGGGATAGTCTGTGTCGGTACGTGTGAGAGAGATCCACCTTTCCAAGTTGTTGGGGTTCATCTCATACTTCTGAAGGTTTGAGGGTGCTGCCTGTTCCATACCCCCCCTACTCCTCATCTAGCCTTTTAGGGGTACAAACAATAGTAATTGGGGCCTAGTGTGGTTGTGTACGTGCGAGATACATACACTTTTTTTGATCATATTTCCTATTCCGCTATTCAATAAAAACCTTTGAGGATCAATTGAATTGCGGGATAGTCTGTGTCGGTACGTGTGAGAGAGATCCACCTTTCCAAGTTGTTGGGGTTCATCTCATACTTCTGAAGGTTTGAGGGTGCTGCCTGTTCCATACCCCCCCTACTCCTCATCTAGCCTTTTAGGGGTACAAACAATAGTAATTGGGGCCTAGTGTGGTTGTGTACGTGCGAGATACATACACTTTTTTTGATCATATTTCCTATTCCGCTATTCAATAAAAACCTTTGAGGATCAATTGAATTGCGGGATAGTCTGTGTCGGTACGTGTGAGAGAGATCCACCTTTCCAAGTTGTTGGGGTTCATCTCATACTTCTGAAGGTTTGAGGGTGCTGCCTGTTCCATACTCCCCCTACTCCTCATCTAGCCTTTTAGGGGTACAAACAATAGTAATTGGGGCCTAGTGTGGTTGTGTACGTGTGATATACATACACTTTTTTTGGATCATATTTTCTATTCCGCTATTTAATTTAACTGGGCCTCCATGCGAGACCTGTGTGCCTTGTTGCGCTGTTTTGAGTACTCCACCAACATGGCCAGTGGCAATGACGCCGTTCTCAGCTTAACTATCCCACTTCTATGCCTCCTTGAAAAAACAATTCGGGCGATGATGGAAGAGGATGTGGCACAGGATGAGGAGGAGGAGGAGGATGAAGAGGTAACATTTCCAATGCTTTCAGGGCAGTCATTCGCAAGGGGCTCCGAGGGTGGGTTCCTGCACACGCAAACGCCAGGGACGCAATTGTCCAGCAGGGGCACAGTTCTGGAGGATGAGGAGGATGAGGAGGAGGAGGAGCTGGAGGAGGAGATGGAACCATGTTCACAGCAGGGTGGCACCCAGGCCAGCTCATGGCCATCACTGGTGCGTGGCTGGGGGGATACAGAGGACACGGACCATACACCTCCCACAGAGGACAGCCTTTCGTTGCCTCTGGGCAGCCTGGCACACATGAGCGATTACATGCTGCAGTGTCTCCACAACGACCGCCGAGTTGCCCACATTCTAACTTGTGCTGATTACTGGGTGGCCACGCTGCTGGATCCCCGTTACAAGGACAACGTACCGTCCTTAATTCACTCACTGGAGCGCGATCGCAAGATGCGCGAGTACAAGCGCACGCTGGTAGACGCCATGCTGCTGGCATTCCCATCTGACAGCGGGGCCACAGTGGAAGCACAAGGCAGAGGAGGAGGAGGAGGAGGTCGCCAACGCAACCAGGGCACCGCCAGCACCTCAGAAGGCAGGGTTAGCATGGCCGAAATGTGGAAAAGCTTTGTCAGCACGCCACAACAAACAGCAGCACCAGCAGCTCAGATGGAACGTCTTAGCAGGAGGCAGCATTTTACCAACATGGTGGAGCAGTATGTGTGCACACGCCTACATGTAGTGAATGACGGGTCTGCCCCCTTCAACTTCTGGGTCTCCAAATTGGGCACATGGCCTGAGCTTGCCCTTTACGCCTTGGAGGTGCTGGCGTGCCCTGCAGCCAGTGTATTATCTGAACGGGTATTTAGCACGGCTGGGGGCGTTATAACAGACAAGCGCAGCCGCCTGTCCAGAGACAATGTGGACAAGCTCACGTTCATTAAAATGAACCAGGCATGGATCCCACGGGACTTTTCCGTACCTTGTGCAGAATAGCAATGGATACCGACCTTACCCACCCATTGTTCCATTTTTGCTCTTTCTCACTCTTTTGGGGTGTACCCTCATTTAAAATTTGTGAAAAGAAGCAGTGTTGGCTACCTCGTCCTCCTCCTCAGGGCCAGATTAATGTAGGGGCTATTGGAGCTGCAGCTCCAGGCCCCTACCTTTTATATAGGCCCCGGGTTGGCCATATTCACTGTTACCGCTCTTCTGTCACTTGTAAACACAGAAGTCTGGCTTCTATGCTCGCTTCCCCAGGCAGCACCCTCAGAACCTCCCCACACAGCGTGAAGGCCGGACAAGGAGGGACAGTTGGCGATGCATGGATGTGTTTATGGGCTTCAGAGACAGCATCCCATGTTGAATTAGGCATGCATGGCTGCACCCTTCCTCCTCTGGGTGCATGGCAAGGCACGGCCCTAAGGCCCTTCAAAATCCTCAGCACCAAGCCCATGATGCTGTTAATCCGGCCCTGGTCCTCCTCCACCGCCGCTTCCACCTACACCGCCCATAGGTGTGCGCAGCCTATTGCATTAAGGTGTGCACCCCAAAGTTGAAATACACATGCATGTGTTTGCCAGCAGGGAGAGTAATGTATCGGGGCCATGTACCTGTAGGCAAGGAGAAATAGAGCAGAGCAGGTCCCAGGGAGATCTTTCCCATCTCCTCACTGGCAATGCTATGTGCCCTAGGTGATTAGGGTGTGCCCAGGCACACCCAGCACACCCTGTGCGCACGCCTATGTCACCGCCACATCCACCACCACCTTAACCTCCCTCCTACTCCATATGGGCCTCGTCCTTCAGAGATGAAGAAGAACATTGTTTTATTTTTCTGTTTTTTTTTGTTGTTTTAAGTTATTTCCCTATCCACATTTGTTTGCAGAGCACTTGCCATGCTCTTAATTACGTTTTGCTGCCATTTGCAGCACTCTAGCCCTTTCCTTTGGTGTTTTAGAGCCATTTTAGTGCCTTAAAGTTCGGGTCCCCATTGACTTCAATGGGGTTCGGTGTCCGGGAAAAGTTCGGTAAAAGTCCGGGACACGGACCCGGACTTTTTTTTAAAGTTCGGCCGAACCCGTCGAACACGGACATCTAGGTGTTCGCTCAACCCTAGTCGCCAATTCTCCAGTGCCAGTTTTATGGCAAGCAACTCCTTTTCACCCACTGGGTAATTCACCTCTGGGCTGCTTAGTGATTTTGAGAAGAAAGCAACTGGGTGGAGTGGTGAAGTATTTGTTGGTCGTTGGGAGAGAACTGCTCCTACTGCCATATTTGACGCATCTACCTCCAGAATATATTGGAGGGATGGGTCTGGATGGCGTAGTATGGGAGCAGAAGTAAAGCTTGATTTTAACAAGCAGAAAGCTTGATTTGCTTCTTCTGACCATTTGAATGGTTTCTTTATACTTGTCAGTTGTGTGAGAGGTCTCATAATAGCAGAAAAGTTCTTGATGAACTTCCTATAGAAGTTTGAAAATCCAAGGAATCGCTGTAATGCCTTATGAGTTGTTGGTATAGGCCAGTCCAGAATACAGGATATCTTGCTCATATCCATCTTAATTCCGGTTTTGGATATGATGTATCCTAGGAATAATATTTCTTCTTTATGAAATAGGCATTTTTTTCACGTATAAATTGTGTGCGAGTAATCTGGATAACACAAGTCTTACATGTTTTATATGTTCAGGCAGAGATCGAGAATAGATAAGTATATCGTCCAGATGTACTACAACACAGACATCAAGTAAGTCTCTAAAAATGTCGTTTATGAACCTCTGGAAAGCTGCGGGAGCATTACACAACCCGAATGGCATCACAAGATATTCGAATAATCCGTATCTGGTTCTGAATGCTGTTTTCCACTCATCTCCGTCACGGATTCGGATTAGGTTGTATGCCCCTTTTAGGTCCAATTTAGAGAAGTAAGTAGCCCCACGCACTTGTTCGATGAGTTCAGGGATAAGCGGTAAAGGATAGCGATCCTTTATCGTAATCGTATTTAATTGCCTATAATCGATAATAGGCCTAAGACTTGAATCCTTATTGCGGACAAAGAAAAGTCCTGCAGCTGTGGAAGAAATTTTTCAAATTTTCATCTAAGTATTCCTTGAGATGAGAAAGTTCATCCTGTGAAAGAGGATAAACATGACCGAAAGGCAATTTGCTGTTAGGGAGTAGATCGATAGTGCAATCATAATCCCTATGGGGAGGCAACACTTGAGCATTTTTCTCAAGGAATACTTCGGACAGATCCTGATAGCATAATGGTGCAATCTCATCTGACACCACAGACAGGATCTTTCCAAAAGATGGGAGGTTACACGTAATCTCGCAATAGTGAGAAGGGAAAGTTAAAGTCCGTCGGTTCCAATCTATGATTGGTTGATGTGTGTGTAACCAAGGAAGTCCCAAAATAATGGGATAATGGGGTGAAGGTAGTATATCAAAAGTGGTGGTCTCCATATGAGACTCGTTAGCAGTGACAAGGAGTGCTTGTGTCTGGTTGGTGATTGGACCAGAAGATAGCGGAATACCGTTAATGAAACTAACAGAAACAGGTTTAGGTTTTGAAATAATAGGTATTTTATTTAAGGTAACAAAACATGTATCAATATAGTTCCCACAAGATCCTGTGTCGATCATAGCCTTGGTGGTAATCCTAGTCTGGTCCCACTGTAATGTTAGATGAACAAAAAGATAGGGGTTAGAAAAGGAAGTCGTTAATCCTCCTAGATAGACATGTGAACACTCACCCTCTTTTTTGCGGACAAGGGGACAGACGCTTATCAAATGATCCGGGGATGCGCAGTACATGCAGAGGTTTCTGAATCTTCTTCTGGCTCGTTCAGTAGTTGATAAAGGTGAGCGTATGGTTCCTACCTCCATGGGAGTAGGGTCAACGGCCGAAATCCGAGAAGGACTAGACAATGGCATTCCCATTTTCTCAGCCTTTCTTTCTCGCAGTCGCCTGTCGATGTTGATACTGAGTTATATTAAGGCATCCAAGGTGCCAGGTAAATCCGCTCGGGCGAGCTCGTCTTTAACAGCTTCTGACAACCCGAGTCTGAATTGAGTTTGCAGAGATGTATCATTCCACCCTGAATCAAGGGTCCATCTTTTGAACTCTGCTACAAAGTCTTCTACAGGTCTCCTACCTTGTTTTAAAGCCCTCAATTGAATATCAGCAGTACTCTGCCTATTGGGGTCTTCATATAAACTAGCGAGTTCCGCTAGGAATAAAGAATAGGAGTTGAGAAGCTGATCATTTTTCTCAAAGAGAGAGTCTGCCCAGGCCCGTGGATCACCCGTTAAGTATGAAATAACGGTACAGACTTTAATTTGATCAGTAGGGTATGTACGAGGTTTTAACAAAAAAAGCAATTGGCATGCGTTTTTGAATTCACAAATTTTTTTCCGATCACCTGTAAACACTGGAGGAGGGTTTATTTTAGGTTCAGGGGGCTGAGCAGCAGTAAGCCGTGAAAGACGGGTTACCTGCTGTGTCAGAGTTTGATTTTCTTCTTTTACTTCAGTAAGAGCAAGTATTAATGCATTTACTTGTTGTGTTAATTGTGTCACTTGAGTGGGTAATTCTGCTGAATCCATTTTTTTAGGTTCGTTCAATCTGTAACGCTCCTGCGTTTTTGTAGTAGGCTGGATTTGCAGCTGCAGAATCTCCACTCAGTAGTCATGTAGAGATGTGTTGAATAACCAGATCCAACTCTCCAGACTCATCACTGTGGGCCCGTCAGCTTCAGCATACAGATATACACACACTCAATAAGATGTTCCTGGAGTGATAGGATGTATATGTTAGTATGAAGGTGATGTGCTGAAGGGACAGGTGTGAACAGTGACAGAGATGGTAAGCACTTGATAGAAATGTTCAGGAGAGTATTAGATGGTATTTAGGTAGAATGCAGATAGGTTAGTAATCGAGTATGGTAACAGGTGGTAAGGACAGCAGATGACAAATACAGGATAGGCTAACCCAGTGCAAGGATAGATGGTAGTAGACTCAAGAGCTAGCAATCTATGTAACAGTGCAGATGATAGAATTAGTATGCATAGATAGTAACAGTCCTTAATGTGCAGAGGTAGGTAGTGTAAGTTAGGTTATGGAGGATTCCCCTGTGGGGTACTTATCACTAGTAAGGTTAGTAGTAGAGGGGTCCAGTAGTGAGGGAGTGATCCGGTAGCGAGATACAGGGATCAGTAGCGAGGTTCCGGTCTGTTCCAGGTAAAAGCAAATAGCTGGAGGTTCCGGCAGCGAGACAAGCTTGTAAGCATGTAGACACACAGGCACATAAGCACAGGCACAGGCACATTGAACGAACAACGTGAGAGAGAACGCCGGCGGTTGAAATAGCCGCTCAGAGCGGCGCTCGGCGATGACGTCATCCGTCTTAAAGGTGTATGCGTACCACCTAATTAGAAAGGTGGGATGCATATTGAACGGAAATGGAAATTAAGGGTACCAGAGGTACCAGAATCTTACACCTGGTGCTCCAGGGCCTTCAAAAGTGTGATAGGTCATTAGGAAATTATATTTGTAATTTATGTTCCTAGAACACTGGACAGTGCTCCATGCATGTTGGGCCTCTGTATGTGGCCAGGCTGTGTAAGTCTCACACATGTGGTATTGTCATACTCAGGAGGAGTAGCAGAATGTATTTTTGGGTGTAATTGCAAGTATGCATATACTGTGTGTGAGAAATAACTTGTTATTATGACAATTTTGTGTAAAATAATAATAATAATAATAATTTCTTTATTTTCCCAAGAATTGTGGGGAAAAAAATTACAACTTCAAAAAACTCACCATGCCTCTTACTAAATACGCTGGAATGTCTGCTTTCCAAAAAGGGGTCATGTGGGGGGTATTTGTACTGTCCTGACATTTCAGGGCCTCAAGAAATGAGATAGGCCGTCGGTACATCAGGTGTGATCAATTTTCAATGATTGGCACCATAGCCTGTAGACTCTATAATTTTCACACAGACTAAATAAAAACCACTAGTTTTGGTTATTTTTACCAAAGATATGTAGAAGTATAAATTTTGGCCCAAATTTATGAAAAAAATTACTTATTTGCAAAATTTTATAATAGAAACTAAAACAAATTTTTTTTTTTTCAAAATTTTCGCTCTTTTTTCACTTATATCGCAAAAAAGAAAAACCCTAGTGATGATTAAATACTACCAAAAGAAAGCTCTATTTGTGTGAAAAAAATGATAAAAAATTTGATTGGGTACAGAGTTGTATGACTGAGTAATTATTCAAAGTGTGAGAGCGCTGAAAGCTGAAAATTGGTCTGGGCAGAAAGTGTAACTGCTCTGTATGAAAGTGGTTAATGTCCCTAACAGAGAACTGCAATGCCCCTTAAAGAGTCTTTCTGTGCCCCTGCCAAAGTCTTTCAATACCCCTGACATAGTCTTTCAATTGCCATAACAGAGCCTTTTAATGTCCCTTACAGAGCCTATTAATGTCCTTAGCAGAGTCTTTCAATGCCCCTCAAAGAGTCTTTCAAAGCCCCTCAAAGAGTCTTTCAATGCCCCTCAAAGAGTCTTTCATTGCCCCTCAAAGAGTCTTTCAATGCCCCTGACAGAGCCTTTAAATGTCCCTAACAGAGAATTTCAATGTCCCTACCTAACAGAGGTTTATATGTCCCGACCTAACAGAGCTTTCTATCTATGACAATAAAAGAGCTTTAACTATCAGCTCAGCTCTCTATCACTCCTCTACCACAAGTGATAGAAAATGGCTGACGGCAGGGCTGGCTGGCTGACTGCTGGATGGGCTGGCTGACGGCTGGGCGGGCTGATGGCTGGGCAGGCTCTCTCATGGACAAGCTAAGTCCAAGTGGCTGGCTGATGGCAGGGTGGGCAGCAGGGTGGGTGCTAGGGCGGGCTCTGACGGCAAGCAGGCTGACGGCAGGGTGGGCTTAAGATCACGCTCCCGTGATCTCTTATGAGATCGTGGTTGCATGATCTCTGCTATTTCTGGCCTTCCGGGAATAGCAGGTAGCGGCGGCCATCTTGGATGTGGCAAAATGCGGAACACCAATTGGGAAATGCTGAATACAGTACTTACCTATTTTCAGCTTGTTCCAGTCAGGTCATGTGATCTCCTCTGTGTCAGCGCTCAGACAATGGTTAGTAAGCCCTGGAGCAGAGACATCACCCATAGGCTTCAATAGCCCATCTGCTGTTGGCACTTCCTCCTCTCCCCTGTAGCCACGCTGGCTGACACATCTTTCTTACACAGAATTGTAAATATAAGGTGTTAGGAGTGGACAGTTTTAGAGGAGTTACTGTTAGGCTGGAATTCGTCTGGTCTTTGGTCCCATCAGAGTCCAATTCACTCAGAATGACTCCCACATCCATGCATAGCTTTTATGGAAAATTAGGACTCCTGAGCTACAGACGCAGCAATTTTTTTTGTTAACCTTTCAGAAGATTTTTACAGAAATTACATAACCAATCACAGAGTCTGAGGGATGAGCGGAAAGAATGTTGAAGTCTTTAAACATACTTCAGCGGACCCAACTTTAATGCCACTTTTCTAACCAGATCAATTTTTTGTAGATTATGCAGTTTTAAAATCTGACAACTAATGTATTATTGAATAGAATGAAATTACTATTTAGGAGGGACTAAACAAGATGTACATTGCATGCATAAATCTTTAAGGACCTTTACTGTTACGATTTCGCCATCTGCATTATAGCATTGTTGTGTTTGGCCTAGAACTGACTGAGATCCTTTCATACATTTGTGTAACATTTGTTTATAATAGTCCTAATTATGGAAATTATATTAAACCTAAATCTTGGCAACTCATCTGTAGGTTAGTACAGGTCACTAACCCTAGTCTAATAGCTGTGCATTGTGGAATCAAATACCAGATAGGCATTGTACAACCCCAATTACCAGGCATGGGTTAAAAGAAATCCAGCTAATCAGTTTTATGGCATCCAATTGGATATTTATGACTGGGCTCATTGACAAGCTGTGTATATTCTGGCTTAGCAGGATTTATGGTCCTGCTAGAAGTTATGTTTAGAGTTGAGCGGACACCTGGATGTCCTTGTTCGGCGAGTTCGGCCGAACTTGAAAAAAAAGTACGGGTCCGTGTCCCGGACTTTTGCCGAACTTTTCCCAGACACCGAACCCCATTGAAGTCAATGGGGACCCGAACTTTCAGGCACTAAAATGGCTCTAAAACACCAATGGAAAGGGCTAGAGTGCTGCAAATGGCAGCAAAACGTAGTTAAGAGCATGGCGAGTGCTCTGCAATGTGGATAGTGAAATAACTTAAAACAACAAAAAAAACCAGAAAAATAAAACAATGTTCTTCATCTCTGAAGGACGAGGCCCATATGGAGTAGGAGGGAGGTTGAGGTGGTGGTGGATGTGGCGGTGTCATAGGTGTGCACACAGGGTGTGCCGGGTGTACCTGGGCACACCCTAATCACCTAGGGCACATAGCATTATCGCTCTGTTTGCCAGTGAGGAGATGGGAAAGATCTCCCTCGGACCTGCTCTGCTCTATTTCACTTTGCCAGCAGGGAGAGTAATGTATCGGGGCCATGTACATGTAGGCAAACACATGCATGTGTATTTAAACTTTGGGGTGCACACCCTAATGCAATAGGCTGCGCACACCTATGGGCGGTGTAGGTGGAAGCGGCGGTGGAGGAGGAGGACGAGGTAGCCAACACTGCTTTTTTTCAGAAATTTTAAATGAGGGTACACCCCAAAAGAGTGAGAAAGAGCAAAAATAGAACAATGGCTGGGTAAGGTCGGTATCCATCGCTATTCTGCACAAGGTACGTAAAAGTCCCGTGGGATCCATGCCTGGTTCATTTTAATGAACGTGAGCTCGTCCACATTGTCTCTGGACAGGCGGCTGCGCTTGTCTGTGATAACGCCCCCAGCCGTGCTAAATACCCGTTCAGATAATACACTGGCTGCAGGGCACGCCAGCACCTCCAAGGCGTAAAGGGCAAGCTCAGGCCATGTGCCCAATTTGGAGACCCAGAAGTTGAAGGGGGCAGACCCGTCATTCACTACATGTAGGCGTGTGCACACATACTGCTCCACCATGTTCCTGAAATGCTGCCTCCTGCTAAGACGTTCCATATGAGCTGCTGGTGCTGCTGTTTGTTGTGGCGTGCTGACAAAGCTTTTCCACATTTCGGCCATGCTAACCCTGCCTTCTGAGGTGCTGGCGGTGCCCTGGTCGCATTGGCGACCTCTTCCTCCTCCTCCTCCTCCTCCTCTGCCTTGTGCTTCCACTGTGGCCCCGCTGTCAGGTGGGAATGCCAGCAGCATCGCGTGTACCAGCGTGCGCTTGTACTCGCGCATCTTGTGATCGCGCTCCAGTGAGTGATTTAAGGACGGTACATTGTCCTTGTAATGGGGATCCAGCAGCGTGGCCACCCAGTAATCAGCACAAGTTAGAATGTGGGCAACTCGGCGGTCGTTGTGGAGACACTGCAGCATGTAATCGCTCATGTGTGCCAGGCTGCCCAGAGGCAATGAAAGGCTGTCCTCTGTGGGAGGTGTATCGTCTGTGTCCTCTGTATCCCCCCAGCCACGCACCAGTGATGGCCATGAGCTGGCCTGGGTGCCACCCTGCTGTGAACATGGTTCATTCTCCTCCTCCATCTCCTCCTCCTCATCCTCCTTATCCTCCAGAACTGTGCCCCTGCTGGACAATTGTGTCCCTGGCGTTTGTGTGTGCAGGAACCCACCCTCGGAGCCCCTTGTGAATGACTGCCCTGAAAGCCTTGGAAATGTTACCTCTTCATCCTCCTCCTCCTCCTCCTCATCCTGTGCCACATCCTCTTCCATCATCGCCCGAATTGTTTTTTCAAGGAGGCATAGAAGTGGGATAGTTAAGCTGACAACGACATCATCGGCACTGGCCATGTTGGTGGAGTACTCAAAACAGCGCAACAAGGCACACAGGTCTCGCATGGAGGCCCAGTTATTGGTGGTGAAGTGGTGCTGTTCCGCAGAGCGACTCACGCGTGCGTGCTGCAGCTGAAACTCCACTATGGCCTGCTGCTGCTCGCACAGTCTTTCCAGCATGTGCAAGGTGGAGTTCCACCTTGTGGGTGTTGCAGAGTGCGATCATTGAGTGCAGCGGAGTCCATTCAGATCAGACATTGTGGAGTAAACAGGAACTGGCTTCTTTATTGGAACATAACACAGATTACCTTCTCATGGTGAGGAAAACACAGACAGGAAGGAATAACCAACAAGTACAGTACAGTGTACAGGAAATGACAACACATCATAGAGAATGCATAGCATATCACTAAGCATTAGCGACCTCTAGTGTCCTATTTATGAACTGCAATAGACTAAGCTTAAAGTTGTTGTATCTCCAACACCCCTTCTCAACAGCTAAGGCTTAGTCTATTAAACCCATCTTGTTTGTAAGCCTTGAGTGTCTTTCAGCGGTCAGAGGCTTTGTAAGGATATCTGCTGTCATATCCTCGGTTGGGCAATAAAGTAACTCAAGAAGACCTTGCTCTTGAAGATCCCTAAGAAAGTGGAACTTCACATCAATGTGCTTGGTTCTTGAATTAACTCCTTCCATTTCCGCAAGTGCGAGACATCCTTGATTGTCCTTATAGATTTCTGTTGGTCCCAACTGTGGTTGACCCAAGTCTGTTAATAGCTGTCTCAGCCATATAACTTCTTGGCTTGCTTGCGCTGCAGCAACGTATTCTGCTTCAGTAGACGACAGTGAAACAGAGAGTTGCTTTTTACTAGTCCAACTGATGGCACCTCCAGGCAGAAAAAATAAGTATCCACTGGTAGATTTCCTGTCGCTGGTGTCTCCTGCCCAGTCAGCATCCACATATCCTGTTAAGGTGCTTTCATCACTTGCCGGTAACTTTAACTTGTAGTGCAAAGTCCCTTTAAGATAGCGAATGATTCGCTTTACAGCATTCCAGTCCTTTTGACTTGGCATTTAAACCTTTCTGCATAGGATTCCAACAGTTGCTGCAATGTCTGGCCTTGTAGCAGTGGTAAGATACAGCAATTTCCCTATTGCCTTCCTGTATTGAGTATTAGTAGGTAATGAGCTATCTTGGCAATTCATCTCCTTTAGGTAGTTGGTTTCCATAGGAGACTTTACTGGTTTGGCGTCTTCCATACCAAATGTTTCAATTATTTCTTGTATTTTGTGTCTTTGGTTCAGAAGAAAGCTGCCATCTTCCTCTCTCTCGATCTGAATGCCGAGGTAATTCTTTATGTTGCCAAGATCTTTGGTGTTGAAGTTCTGATTTAGTTTTTCTAGCATTTCTGCTTCATCCCCTTCTTGCTCAAAGCAAATCAGGATATCATCCACATAAATAAGCATATAGACCCATCTGTAGTAAAACTGGACGCACTCCCCGACTGACCGTGTGCGCACCTTGTTAGCCTGGATGAGATGAAAGTTTTTCCCATAAACCCGAAATCCTTGCTCAAAACTTCTACATTCATCTTCACTCCAACCACACAGCTGACCTTGTACTACCTTGACATTAAAGTGGAGTCTTCGAAGAGCTTCTTCTGTGTGAAATCTACATTTCACCAATTCATACAGAGCCTGTTCATTATCTCTGATAATCCCTTCATCTTGATTATAAGCTTCACCAGTCCCAAGCTAATACTCTGCTACTCTCATTAGGTAGTTCTCTACTTCTCTTTCAGGGAGAACACTAGGATCCCAAAGCAGCTGGTCTTTATCCTGAGAATCTCTTCCACCAGTCGGAGTGTATCTCAGATATGGAAGTTGAGGCTCAGATCCAAACAAGACTTCCTCAGACCTGATCTCACACTCCACTGTCCAGTGCTCAGGAGAATCTGCTAAATGAGGAGAGAGATCAGCAGACCCTCCAGAAGCCAAAGAAGGAGACATCTGTTCAGTTTCCGCTGATGCTTGTACCTCAAATAAAGGCTGTGTACTTTCAGATTCACTGCTCTCTACATAATTTTCTGGTAAAGGGTCTGATGCTTCATAGCCATAAAATGCTAATAAATCATGGACTGCCAGCTCCTCTTCCTCTACGTCCCCAGTGACCCAGGATGGTTCTTGCTCCTCCAGGATCTCAGCTATTCTTAGCCCCTTTCTTCAGTGGACCACTGATGGCTATAAAGCAGGCGGAGGTTGCAACTGAACTTGCATCAGGCAACGCAGTACAACATGTGTCCAGCGGGTGTCCCTCGGCATTTCAGCGCCCTCCCAAAACTTCCATAGCTGATAATTGTCATTGTTCAGCTTAGCCACTGAGAGTTTATGTTCTGAGTTTCCGGCCATTTTTCCCTCCTTTATATATAAACAGTCTTACTTGTCTATAGGAGATGTCACTGGAAAGCTTCCTTATGTCGATCTCCGCATCAGTCACACTGTCTCCCATTCAAGGCTTTGTTCTGCCTGGGCTGCACCTGGTCATAAGACTTTATCCGGATCCTGGGCCCATAACCTGTTGCAGAGTGCGATCATTGAGTGCAGCGGAGTCCATTCAGATCAGACATTGGAAACAGGAACTGGCATCTTTATTGGAACATAACACAGATTACCTTCTCATGGTGAGGAAAACACAGACAGGAAGGAATAACCAACAAGTACAGTACAGTGTACAGGAAATGATAACACATCATAGAGAATGCATAGCATATCACTAAGCATTAGCGACCTCTAGTGTCCTATTTATGAACTGCAATAGACTAAGCTTAAAGTTGTTGTATCTCCAAAAGTGGGCACGTCACATATGAGGCGGTGAGCGGGAAGGCCAAAGTTACGCTGCAGCGCTGACAGGCAAGCAGCAGCAGGGTGAGAATGCCGAAAGTGCACACAGACGGCCCGCACTTTCTGCAGCAGCTCTGACATATCGGGGTAGTTTTTAAGGAACCTCTGCACCACCAAATTCAGCACATGCGCCAGGCAAGGGATGTGCGTCAAACCGGCTAGGCCCAGAGCTGCGATGAGATTTCGCCCGTTATCGCACACCACCAGGCCGGGCTTGAGGCTCGCTGGCAGCAACCACTCATTTGTCTGCTGTTCCATGCTCCTCCACAACTCCTGCGCGGTGTGTGGTTTTTCCCCCAAACAGGCAAGTTTTAAAACTGCCTGCTGTCGTTTACCCCTGGCCGTGCTGAAGTTGGTGGTGAAGGTGTTACGCTGTCCGGATGAGGAGGCGGTAGAGGATGAGGAAGCGGAGTAGGAGGAGTTAGGAACAGGAGGCAAACTGAAGCACCCTGCAATCCTCGGTGGTGGAAGGACATGCGCCAAATTGCTATCCGCCTCAGGCCCATCCGCCACTGCATTTACCCAGTGTGCCGTTAGGAAGATATAACGCCCCTTACCGTGCTTACAGGTCCACGTATCGGTAGTTAGGTGGACCTTGCCAGAGATGGCATTGCGCAGGGCACACCTGATTTTTTCCCCCACTTGGTTGTGCAGGGAAGGGATGGCTTGCCTGGAAAAGTAGTGGCGGCTGAGCACGACGTACTGTGGGACAGCCACCGACATAAGGTTTTTAAAACTGTGCGTCTCCACCAGACGGAATGACAGCATTTCAAAGGCCAAGAATTTTGAAATGCTGGCATTCAGGGCCAGGGATTGCGGGTGGGTAGGGGGGTACTTCCTCTTCCTCTCAAGTGTTTGGGAGATGGAAAGCTGAATGCTTCCACGGGACATTGTGGAGATGGTTGGTGACCCAGGTGGTGGTGTTGCTGACAGATCGTCTGTTTGCGGGGTGGCAGGTGCCGGTATCACTACAGATGTGGTTGGAGCGGCCGAGACTGCAGAAGAAGAGGAAGCAGGATGAGCCAGAGACGTTTCTTGGTTTTGAAGGTGTCTACTCCACTGCAGCTCGTGCTTTGCACTTAGATGCCTGATCATGCAGGTTGTGCTCAGGTTGAGAAGGTTTATGCCCCGCTTCAGGCTCTGATTGCACAGGGTGCAAACCAGTCGTGTCCTGTCATCAGCACATTTTCTAAAGAACTTCCACGCTAGAGAACTCCTTTGAGCTGACTTTGTTGCGCTCGTTCCCTTGCTGCGTTGGGCAGTAGCAGGCGTAGTGTCTAGGGCACTGCCGCTCCGCTTCTGCACCCTGCTCCCTCTTCTGCTGTGCTGGTGGCTCTGTGCGACCACCGCCTCTTCCTCCAAACTACTCAGGTCACCTGCATGACCTTCATTCCATGTGGGGTCGAGGACCTCATCGTCCTCCACATCATCTTCCACCCAGTCTTCACCCCTGCCCTCCTTGTCGGTCTCCACAATTCTGAACGCCGCAGCAGTTGGCACCTGCGTTTCGTCATCATCGGAGACACGCTGCGATGGTCCTTGCATGTACTCATCTTGAGAAATAAGTGGTTGGGCATCGCTGCACTCAATCTCTTCCACTTCTGGGGCAAGGCCAGGTGGATGGCCCTGGGAAACCCTGCTGACAGAGTCATCAAAAAGAAGAAGAGACTGCTGTATGGCTTGGGGCTCAGACTGCTTGCCTGATTTGCAAGGGGGTGAGGTGAAAGACGGTTGGACATCGGCTGCAGGTGCCAACTCTGACCTTTCTGCAGTAGACTGGGTGGGAGACAATGTGAAGGAACTGGAGGCACTGTCAGCAGCAAACCAATCTACTATCACCTCTACTTGTTCTGGCCTCATCACTTCTAGAGGCGTATGATGCCCTACCAAATACTGATGCAGGTTCTGTCGCCTACTAACACTTGAGGAAGGTGTTTCACTTGTGCGTGTAGCTGGCACAGATCGACCACATCCTCTCCTTGCAAAAGGAGCTCTACCAGCAGCACCACGACCCAGGCCACGGCCCCTATTTGACGGTCTCCTCATATTTCTGTAATTTATGATCTTGCCCTAGAAAGGTGTTTATTGAATAGCGGACCAAAACAACAACAGTATCGCAAGGGTGTATCACAGTCAAATATGCAAACTATGCCGCAATTTAATGTTTTTTACCCCAAAAGGGTGTATATTGAATAGCGGAATAGGAAAAAGGATAAAAAACGGTGTATCTCACACGTACAAACACAGACTAGGCCCCGATTAAAATTTTTTGTACCCTAAAGGGAGGATGAGGAAGAGGAGTAGGAGGAGTTGGGAACAGGAGGCAAACTGAAGCGCCCTGCAATCCTTGGCGGTGGAAGGAGATGCGCCAAACAAATTTAAATGGTATATCTCACACGTACCGATACAGACTATGCCGTAATTAAATTTTTTACACTCCAAAAGGGTGTATATTGAATAGCGGAATAGGAAAAATGGTATAATACGGTGTATCTCACACGTACAAACACAGACTAGGCCCCGATTACAATTTTTTGTACCCTAAAGGCAGGATGAGGAAGAGGAGTAGGAGGAGTTGGGAACAGGAGGCAAACTGAAGCGCCCTGCAATCCTCAGCGGTAGAAGGAGATGCGCCAAACAAATTTAAAAAGGCGTATCTCACATGTACCGATACAGACTATCCCGCAATTACATTTTTTACACTAAAACAGGGTGTATATTGAATAGCAGAATAGGACAAATTTTACAAAACGGTGTATCTCACACGTACAAACACAAACTAGGCCCCGATTACAATTTTTGTACCCTAAAGGCAGGATGAGGAGTAGGAGGAGTTCGGAACAGGCAGGAGGCAGACTGAAGCACCCTCAAATCCTCGGCAGTATGAGATGCGCCCCAAAAATTGGAAAGGTGTATCTCACACGTACCGACACAGACTATCCCGCAATTTAATTGTTTTTACCCAAAGGTGTAGATTGAATAGCGGAATAGAAAATATGATATCAAAAGGTGTATGTATCTCACACGTACCGACACAGACTATCCCGCAATTTAATTGTTTATACCCAAAGGTTTTGATTAAATAGCGGAATAGAAAATATTATCAAAAAAGGTGTATGTATCTCACACGTACAGAACCAGACTATCCCGCAATTTAATTGTTTATACCCAAAGGTTTTGATTAAATAGCGGAATAGAAAATATTATCAAAAAAAGGTGTATGTATCTCACACGTACAGAACCAGACTATCCCGCAATTTAATTGTTTATACCCAAAGGTTTTTATTGAATAGCGGAATAGAAAATATTATCAAAAAAAGGTGTATGTATCTCACACGTACAGAACCAGACTAGGCCCCAATTACTATTTTTTGTACCCCCAAAGGCAGGATGAGGAGTAGGAGGAGTTCGGAAAAGGCAGCACCCTCAAATCCTCGGAAGTATGAGATGCACCCCAAAAATTGGAAAGGTGTATCTCACACGTCCCAACACAGACTATCCCGCAATTTAATTGTTTATACCCAAAGGTTTTTATTGAATAGCGGAATAGAAAATATTATCAAAAAAAAGGTGTATGTATCTCACACGTACAGAACCAGACTAGGCCCCAATTACTATTTTTTGTACCCCCAAAGGCAGATGAGGAGTAGGAGGAGTTCGGAACAGGCAGCACCCTCAAATCCTCGGAAGTATGAGATGCACCCCAAAAATTGGAAAGGTGTATCTCACAGGTACCAACACAGACTATCCCGCAATTTAATTGTTTATACCCAAAGGTTTTGATTGAATAGCGTAATAGAAAATATTATCAAAAAAAGGTGTATGTATCTCACACGTACAGAACCAGACTAGGCCCCAATTACTATTTTTTGTACCCCCAAAGGCAGGATGAGGATGAGGATTAGGAGGAGTACGGAACAGGCAGCACCCTCAAATCTTCGGAAGTATGAGATGAACCCCAAAAATTGGAAAGGTGTATCTCACAGGTACCAACACAGACTATCCCGCAATTTAATTGTTTATACCCAAAGGTTTTGATTGAATAGCGGAATAGAAAATATTATCAAAAAAAGTGTATGTATCTCACACGTACAGAACCAGACTAGGACCAATTACTATTTTTTGTACCCCCAAAGGCAGGATGAGGAGTAGGAGGAGTACGGAACAGGCAGCACCCTCAAATCTTCAAAAGTATGAGATGAACCCCAAAAATTGGAAATGTGTATCTCACATGTACCAACACAGACTATCCCGCAATTTAATTGTTTATACCCAAAGGTTTTGATTGAATAGCGGAATAGAAAATATTATCAAAAAAAGTATATGTATCTCACACGTACAGAACCAGACTAGGCCCCAATACTATTTTTTGTACCCCCAAAGGCAGGATGAGGAGTAGGAGGAGTACGGAACAGGCAGCACCCTCAAATCTTCAGAAGTATGAGATGAACCCCAAAAATTGGAAAGGTGTATCTCACATGTACGAACACAGACTATCCTGCAATTTAATTGTTTATACCCAAAGGTTTTGATTGAATAGCGGAATAGAAAATATTATCAAAAAAAGTGTATGTATCTCACACGTACAGAACCAGACTAGGCCCCAATTCCTATTTTTTGTACCCCCTAAGGCAGGATGAGGAGTAGGAGGAGTACGGAACAGGCAGCACCCTCAAATCTTCAGAAGTATGAGATGAACCCCAAAAATTGGAAAGGTGTATCTCACAGGTACCAACACAGACTATCCCGCAATTTAATTGTTTATACCCAAAGGTTTTGATTGAATAGCGGAATAGAAAATATTATCAAAAAAAGTATATGTATCTAACACGTACAGAACCAGACTAGGCCCCAATACTATTTTTTGTACCCCCAAAGGCAGGATGAGGAGTAGGAGGAGTACGGAACAGGCAGCACCCTCAAATCTTCAGAAGCATGAGATGAACCCCAAAAATTGGAAAGGTGTATCTCACAGGTACGAACACAGACTATCCTGCAATTTAATTGTTTATACCCAAAGGTTTTGATTGAATAGCGGAATAGAAAATATTATCAAAAAAAGTGTATGTAGCTCACACGTACAGAACCAGACTAGGCCCCAATTCCTATTTTTTGTACCCCCAAAGGCAGGATGAGGAGTAGGAGGAGTACGGAACAGGCAGCACCCTCAAATCTTCAGAAGTATGAGATGAACCCCAAAAATTGGAAAGGTGTATCTCACAGGTACCAACACAGACTATCCCGCAATTTAATTGTTTATACCCAAAGGTTTTGATTGAATAGCGGAATAGAAAATATTATCAAAAAAAGTGTATGTATCTCACACATACAGAACCAGACTAGGCCCCAATTCCTATTTTTTGTACCCCCAAAGGCAGGATGAGGAGTAGGAGGAGTACGGAACAGGCAGCACCCTCAAATCTTCAGAAGTATGAGATGAACCCCAAAAATTGGAAAGGTGTATCTCACAGGTACGAACACAGACTATCCCGCAATTTAATTGTTTATACCCAAAGGTTTTGATTGAATAGCGGAATAGAAAATATTATCAAAAAAGTGTATGTATCTCACACATACAGAACCAGACTAGGCCCCAATTCCTATTTTTTGTACCCCCAAAGGCAGGATGAGGAGTAGGAGGAGTACGGAACAGGCAGCACCCTCAAATCTTCAGAAGTATGAGATGAACCCCAAAAATTGGAAAGGTGTATCTCACAGGTACCAACACAGACTATCCCGCAATTTAATTGTTTCTACCCAAAGGTTTTGATTGAATAGCGGAATAGAAAATATTATCAAAAAAAGTATATGTATCTCACACGTACAGAACCAGACTAGGCCCCAATACTATTTTTTGTACCCCCAAAGGCAGGATGAGGAGTAGGAGGAGTACGGAACAGGCAGCACCCTCAAATCTTCAGAAGTATGAGATGTACCTCAAAAATTGGAAAGGTGTATCTCACAGGTACGAACACAGACTATTCTGCAATTTAATTGTTTATACCCAAAGGTTTTGATTGAATAGCGGAATAGAAAATATTATCAAAAAAAGTGTATGTAGCTCACACGTACAGAACCAGACTAGGCCCCAATTCCTATTTTTTGTACCCCCAAAGGCAGGATGAGGAGTAGAAGGAGTACGGAACAGGCAGCACCCTCAAATCTTCAGAAGTATGAGATGAACCCCAAAAATTGGAAAGGTGTATCTCACAGGTACCAACACAGACTATCCCGCAATTTAATTGTTTATACCCAAAGGTTTTGATTGAATAGCGGAATAGAAAATATTATCAAAAAAAGTGTATGTATCTCACACGTACAGAACCAGACTAGGCCCCAATTACTATTTTTTGTACCCCCAAAGGCAGGATGGGGAGTAGGAGGAGTACAGAACAGGCAGCACCCTCAAATCTTCAGAAGTATGAGATAAACCCCAAAAATTGGAAAGGTGTATCTCACAGGTACCAACACAGACTATCCCGCAATTTAATTGTTTATACCCAAAGGTTTTGATTGAATAGTGGAATAGAAAATATTATCAAAAAAAGTGTATGTATCTCACACGTACAGAACCAGACTAGGCCCCAATTACTATTTTTTTACCCCCAAAGGCAGGATGAGGAGTAGGAGTAGTTCGGAACAGGCAGCACCCTCAAATCCTCAGAAGTATGAGATGCACCCCAAAAATTGGAAAGGTGTATCTCACACGTACCAACACAGACTATCCCGCAATTTAATTGTTTATACCCAAAGGTTTTTATTGAATAGCGGAATAGAAAATATGATATAAAATTGGTGTGATTTATCAATAGCACATGTGAACAGCAGTGTCTTATATCATTCAGCTCTGCTGCAGGCTATGGAGGGAAATAAAAAAAATCCCCTTTTTAAGTTTGTAATTTTTTACTAGATTAGTACAGACTATGCCACAATTTAATTTTTTTAACCCAAGGGTGTATATTGAATAGTGGAATAGAAAAAAGTGTATAACTTTTGAAATCTCTCAATAATAGCACATGTGAACACTAAACACAGCAGTGTATGATCACAGTCAGCACAGCACAGCACTGAAGGAAAAACGCTGCACACAGTGACTGATAGAAAAAGACTTTTCTCCCTCCTCCTCAGTGGGCAAAAAAGATTGTTTTCACTGCACCCCACACACAGCAAAATCGATGTGGACCAACTCTGCTGCAGGCTATGGAGGGAAAAAAAAAAATCCCCATTTTAAGTTTGTAATTTTTAACTAGATTAGTACAGACTATGCCACAATTTAATTTTTTTAACCCAAGGGTGTATATTGAATAGTGGAATAGAAAAAAGTGTATAACTTTTGAAATCTCTCAATAATAGCACATGTGAACACTGAACACAGCAGTGTATGATCACAGTCAGCACAGCACAGCACTGAAGGAAAAACGCTGCACACAGTGACTGATAGAAAAATACTTTTCTCCCTCCTCCTCAGTGGGCAAAAAAGATTGTGTTCACTGCACCCCACACACAGCAAAATCGATGTGGACCACTGACACCTGCCTATCTCCAGCCTCTCCCTAAAAGGATTGATAAGATCAGTCACTGGAAACCCCCCCCCCCCACACAGCAACATCGATTGTAGAACACTGACCCTAAAAATCAGCAGCCTCGCCCTAAAATGCCCTACAACTCGCCCTGCCTAACACACTCCAACCTGTCCCTCAATTCTATCCGGACACAAATGATTTTTGCCTGTCTGTCCCTAATCAGCAGCCAGCACGTATGATGTGTGCTCTGTCCCTGAACTACACAGCAGAATGACGCAGCGGCGCTGGCTCGAACTTATAAAGACTTGGTCACATGCTTCAGATGTCCAATCACAGCTACTAATACTTTTTTGTAGGCATGGCTGGGATGGCTTAAGGCACACCAGTTAAACGCTTGTTGATTGGCTGTTGAAAGCCCGCCATGAAAAGCGCGCCAATGCATACAAAACCCGGAAGTAAAATGACCGAACACGGATTTTTACCCGAATATACAGTAAAGTTTTCGGGTCCGTGTTCGGGTAACAAAAATCCAATTATTCGGTATGAACACGAATAATAAAGTCCGTGTTCGCTCAACCCTAGTTATGTTTATTTAACTTCTATCGAAGGGTGCATCTGCATAGATTTTTACAGAGAAGCAACATGGTAGCTGATTGTAGTTTTCCTGGCCATACCACTGTTCACAAACTTCCTGTTACCAATAATATGGTGATCTGGGAACACTTTGAGGTGTGCATACAGAGGGGGAGAAAAGAGGTTTATAGCACAAGTATCTAGAGTCCCACTCAGCAGAATATGGGAAAATTTTGCATAGTAAAATGACCAATTGATTACAAGTAACTTAAAATTGGCATGTTTTTTTAAAAGTTATACATAATTTGTATTTCTTGTTGTCCTTCTTATGCCAGAGGGACACACTGGCCTGGAGGAACTCTATTTAGTCACATGATTCTCTCCTTCGTTCACAGATTGTGTTACAGGCAGTGTAATTAATGAAATAACTTTTCACAATGGAGGAGGAAGGAGAGGGTGTGTCCCTGTAAGACCATCTGTACTGCTGTTCTGCCTTAATACCCTGTTCACCATTGCAACATTGGAAGTTCAGACAGGAAGAGGACAGGGCATCCCTGTGGTGACCATTTCTTCAGGATCCAGCTGCCTGCACAACATGGGATACACTTCATTACATGTAAGTGTTGTTAGCTGTTGGGTGTGTGCTGCACAGTGCATTCTGTGCCCTGATTGGGCAAAGCTTTGCCCAATCAGGGCACAGTATAAGCTGTTTATTAACCACTTAAGCCCCGGAAGATTTTACCCCCTTCCTGACCAGGGGGTATTTTGCGATCCGGCACTGCGTGACTTTAACGGACAATTGCGCGGTCGTGCGACGCTGTATCTAAACGAATTTGGCGTCTTTTTTTTCCCACAAACATAGCTTTCTTTTGGTGGTATTTGATCACCTGTGCGATTTTTTGATCACGCGCTATAAACAAAAAAAGAGCGTAAATTTTGCAAAAATAGCAATATTTTTCAAATTTTTTTATATGAAATTCCCCCCCAAAAAAATGTAAAAATCTAAATTTTTTAACATTTTCGGCCAATTTGTTTTATGTTACCTATGTTTGCTAAAAAAAAAATCGCAAAAAGCATATTTTGATTGGTTTGCGCAAAAGTTATCGCGTTTACTAACAAAGGGAAAGATTTTTGTCATTTTTGTTGTTTTTTTTTTAACGCGTAATGGCGGCGATCTGCGATTTTTTTTGGGGTACTGCGACATTGCGGCGGACAGATCGGACCCTTGACTGACATTTTTAACACTTTTGAGGTTACCAGTGACATTTCTACAGTAATCAGTGCTATATATATGCACTGTTACTGTAAAAATACACTGGCAGTGAAGGGGTTAACTTTTTTGAAAGGTAGGGGCTATGTGTGTCCCTAGGGGTGTTCTTTCTACTGTGATTGGCTGTGGCTTCAGATGTATGGAGAGTGATCAACGGTTCTACATAGTAGAACCGTATGATCATCCTTCATACACAGGGGAGAATGACAGGCAGCTTGTTTACACAAGCTGCCTGACTTTCCCCCTCTCCCCCGCCGATCGCAGAGTGACCGGCGGACATCGGGTCCGCCGGTCACACGCGCGGGGGGGGGGTCCGTGACCACGCGGGAGCGCACCTCCGGGGGCGCGCGCTCGCTCCCTAGACCCTCACAAGCTAGTGACGTAGCCCTACGGGTTAGCGCCGTTCGGGTTAGAACATTTTCCCTGTTCGGGAGTTCTGCTGCGAACTGAACAGAGGAATGTGCGGCCCATGTCTTATGGCCAGATATTGGCTAGTTGCCTAATACACTGCACACATATAACACAGTCCTTCTACCCACAAGATACCCCTAATTACTGTACCACAACTGACAGCCTCACTATCACGTACCTGGAGATGAGCCTGACACTGTGAGGAAGGCCTCCCTTGCACCTCCGACTCGGGACCCCTGATAGTGCAAACAGGGGACACCGGAGTGTAGAGTAGCACGAGCGCCTGGAGTTTTGCTTGAAGCGGACGATGGCTACTGGTGAAGGTTGCCAGAGAAGTCCGATGAGCAGGGTGTTGTGCAGGCAGCAGGTGCTGGAAGCAGGGTTTCCTGGATAACAGGAGGAGCTTCCCAGGCAGGATGGACGGATCTGGGGATGACAGAAGCGTAGTAAGACAAGCCGGGTCAGGAGCCAATCGGTAACGTATAAGCCAGTAGGAGCAGACAGGAAGAGTGGTCACGGGACAAGCCAAGGTCGGTGCAGGTGGAGATCAGAGAATCGTCAGGACATGCCGGGTCTGGAACTAGGAACAAGGTGCAGGTAACAGGTATCCAAGGCTGAAGACAAAGCAGCACTGAACCTGTGTGCTGATCCAGCTTAAATAGTGCTCTTCCTTGATGAGAAGGGTGGAGCCAGGATTAGCCTGTGGGTTTAACTCATCCTCTCCCAGAGCCTTCCTGACACTCACAGACACAAATAAACCTCAGTACAAATAATCTTTTTTTTAACCAAAATTAAAAGTTTCCATTATCTATGATTTTATGCACACACTACATAAATAGTTTTGTCTGTCTGAGCCTGCTTTAAAAATGAACTTCATTAAAACCAGCAACTGTTAAGACAATGTACACCTTGGTCAGGACTATGTAATGTACAACTAAATGTTTAGAGTGCAGCAGTGAGGAAGAACCTTCTGCTCACATTAGAGTCCTCCCTTCAAGTCCCAGAATCCCCCTTACATTAGAGTCTGCAGAGTCCCCCCTTATGCCAGAGTCCCCAGCATTCCCCTATACATCAGGGTTCCCAGAGTTCCTCCTTAACCCTCCTCTTATGTTAGAATTCCGTTACTATATGATGTTAGGGTCAGTTTTGACCCATGTTTTAAATCAGCCATAAAATACCCTCTGAATAATTATTTATCATCAAATTTGTTTCTTACCTCTTGGTTACCTTGTTAGGCTTCTTTATCCTTGAAAAGATTAGTTTTAATATTTTTGGTGTGACCCCTAGACCTTTCTTTTGATAGCATACCTCTCATTGTCAAATTGAAAAACTGGTAAAATAAAGTCAGCAATAGTGTTGAGCGAACACGGACTGTATTATTCGTGTTCGTACCGAATAATTGGATTTTTGTTACCCGAACACGAACACGGACACTTTACTGAATATTCGGGTAAAAATCCGTGTTCGGTCGTTTTATTTCCGGGTTTTGCATGCTTTGGCGCTCTTTTCATGGCGGGCTTTCAACAGCCAATCAACAATCGTTTAACTGGTGTGCCTTAAGCCATCCCAGCAATGCCTGCAAATGTCTCAGTAGCTGTGATTGGCCGTCTGAAGCATGTGACCAAGTCTTTATAAGTTCGAGGCAGCCGCAGCGGCGTCATTATGCTGCTTAGATCAGGGACAGAGCACACATCAACGTGCTGGCTGCTGATTAGGGAAAGATAGGCAGGAAAAAACCATTTGTGTCCGGATAGAATTGAGGGACAGGTCGGAGTGTTTAGGCAGGGCGAGTTGTAGGCATTTTAGGGATAGAGTCTGCTGAATTATAGGGTCAGTGTCTTCTGCAAACTACAATCGATATTGCTGTGTGGGGGGTGGGGTCTGCACTCAATCCTGATCTACGATCTCTTCTCAATCCTGTTAGGGAGAGGCTGCTGCTGAATTTTAGGGTCAGAGTGTTCTACAAACTACAATCGATATTGCTGTGTGGGGTGGGGTCTGCACTTAGTTCTCCTGATCTACGATCTCTTCTCAATCCTGTTAGGGACAGAGTCTGCTGAATTTTAGGGAAACTGTTCTACAAACTACAATCGATATTGCTGTGTGGTGTGGGATAGGAGATAGGCAGGTGTCAGTGATCCACATCCATTTTTCTGTGTGTGGGCTGCAGTGAACACAATCTTTTTGGGG
This sequence comes from Pelophylax lessonae, assembly GCF_965119305.1. Taxonomy (NCBI): domain Eukaryota; kingdom Metazoa; phylum Chordata; class Amphibia; order Anura; family Ranidae; genus Pelophylax; species Pelophylax lessonae. The sequence goes on from NC_138769.1 coordinate 645,739,306, forward strand.
TGCAGTGAACACAATCCTTTTGGAGTGCAGTGAACAAAATCTTTGTGGGGTGCAGTGAACAAAACCTTTGTGGGGGTACAGTGAACACAATCTTTGTGGGGTGCAGTGAAGACAATCCTTGTGGGGTGCAGTGAAGACAATCCTTGTGGGGTGCAGTGAACAAAATCTTTGGGGGGTACAGTGAACACAATCTTTGTGGGGTGCAGAGAAGACAATCCTTGTGGGGTGCAGTGAACAAAATCTTTGGGGGGGTACAGTGAACACAATCTTTGTGGGGTGCAGTGAACAAAACCTTTGTGGGGTGCAGTGAACACAATCTTTGTGGGGTGCAGTGAAGACAATCCTTGTGGGGTGCAGTGAAGACAATCCTTGTGGGGTGCAGTGAACAAAATCTTTGGGGGGTACAGTGAACACAATCTTTGTGGGGTGCAGTGAACAAAACCTTTGTGGGGTACAGTGAACACAATCTTTGTGGGGTGCAGTGAAGACAATCCTTTTGGAGTGCAGTGAACACAATCTTTGTGGGGTGCAGTGAACAAAACCTTTGTGGGGTACAGTGAACACAATCTTTGTGGGGTACAGTGAACACAATCTTTGTGGGTTACAGTGAACACAATCTCATACTTCTGAAGATTTGAGGGTGCTGCCTGTTCTATACTCCTCCTCCTCCTCCTCATCCATCCTTTTAGGTGTACAAACAATAGTAATTGGGGCCTAGTGTGCTTCTGTACGTGTGAAAAACATACACTTTTTTTTGATCATATTTCCTATTCCGCTATTCTATAAAAACCTTTGGGGCTCAATTAAATTGCGGAATAGTCTGTGTCGGTACGTGTGAGATCCACCTTTCCAAGTTTTTGGGGTTCATCTCATACTTCTGAAGCTTTGAGGGTGCTGCCTGTTCTATACTCCTCCTCCTCCTCTTCCTCATCCATCCTTTTAGGTGTACAAACAATAGTAATTGGGGCCTAGTGTGCTTCTGTACGTGTGAAAAACATACACTTTTTTTTGATCATATTTCCTATTCCGCTATTCTATAAAAACCTTTGGGGCTCAATTAAATTGCGGAATAGTCTGTGTCGGTACGTGTGAGATCCACCTTTCCAAGTTTTTGGGGTTCATCTCATACTTCTGAAGCTTTGAGGGTGCTGCCTGTTCTATACTCCTCCTCCTCCTCTTCCTCATCCATCCTTTTAGGTGTACAAACAATAGTAATTGGGGCCTAGTGTGCTTCTGTACGTGTGAAAAACATACACTTTTTTTTGATCATATTTCCTATTCCGCTATTCTATAAAAACCTTTGGGGCTCAATTAAATTGCGGAATAGTCTGTGTCGGTACGTGTGAGATCCACCTTTCCAAGTTTTTGGGGTTCATCTCATACTTCTGAAGATTTGAGGGTGCTGCCTGTTCCATACTCCTCTTCCTCATCCTCCCTTTAGGGTAGGAAAAAATTTAATCGGGCCTAGTCTGTGTTTGTACGTGTGAGATACACAGTTTTTTATCCTATTCCGCTATTCAATACACACCCTTTTGGTGTAAAAAACATTAAATTGCGGCATAGTTTGCATATTTGACTGTGAGATACACCCGTGCGATACTGTTGTTCTTTTGTTCCGCTATTCAATAAAGACCTTTCTAGGGCAAGATCTTAAATTTCAGAAATATGAGGAGAGCGTCAAATAGGGGCCGTGGCCTGGGTCGTGGTGGTGCTGCTGCTAGAGCTCCTGTTGCAAGGAGAGGACGTGGTCGATCTGTGCCAGCTACACGCACAAGTGAAACACCTTCCTCAAGTGTGAGTAGGCGACAGAACCTGCATCAGTATTTGGTAGGGCATCATACGCCCCTAGAAGTGATGAGGCCAGAACAAGTGGAGGCGATAGTAGATTGGTTTGCTGCTGACAGTGCCTCCAGTTCCTTCACATTGTCTCCCACCCAGTCTACTGCAGAAAGGTCACAGTTGGCACCTGCAGCCGATGTCCAACTGTCTTTCACCTCACCCCCTTGCAAATCAGGCAAGCAGTCTGAGCCCCAAGCCATACAGCAGTCTCTTCTTCTTTTTGATGACTCTGTCAGCAGGGTTTCCCAGGGCCATCCACCTAGCCCTGCCCCAGAAGTGGAAGAGATTGATTGCAGCGATGCCCAACCACTTATTTCTCAAGATGAGTACATGCAAGGATCATGGCAGCACGTCTCCGATGATGACGAAACGCAGGTGCCAACTGCTGCGGCGTTCAGCATTGTGGAGACCGACAAGGAGGGCAGGGGTGAAGACTGGGTGGAAGATGATGTGGAGGACGATGAGGTCCTCGACCCCACATGGAATGAACGTCATGCAGGTGACCTGAGTAGTTTGGAGGAAGAGGCGGTGGTCGCACAGAGCCACCAGCACAGCAGAAGAGGGAGCAGGGTGCAGAAGCGGAGCGGCCGTGCCCTAGACACTACGCCCGCTACTGCCCAACGCAGCAAGGGAACGAGCGCACCAAAGTCAGCTCAAAGGAGTTCTCTAGCGTGGAAGTTCTTTAGAAAATGTGCTGATGACAGGACACGAGTGGTTTGCACCCTGTGCAATCAGAGCTTGAAGCGAGGCCTAAACCTTCTCAACCTGAGCACAACCTGCATGATCAGGCATCTAAGTGCAAAGCACGAGCTGCAGTGGAGTACACACCTTCAAAACCAAGAAACGTCTCTGGCTCATCCTGCTTCCTCTTCTGCTGCAGTCTCGGCCGCTCCAGCCACATCTGTAGTGATACCGGCACCTGCCACCCCGCAAACAGACGATCTGTCAGCAACACCACCACCTGGGTCACCAACAACCATCTCCACAATGTCCCGTGGAAGCGTTCAGATTTCCATCTCCCAAACACTTGAGAGGAAGAGGAAGTACCCCCCTACCCACCCGCGATCCCTGGCCCTGAATGCCAGCATTTCAAAATTATTGGCCTTTGAAATGCTGTCATTCCGTCTGGTGGAGACGCACAGTTTTAAAAACCTTATGTCGGTGGCTGTCCCACAGTACGTCGTGCCCAGCCGCCACTACTTTTCCAGGCAAGCCATCCCTTCCCTACACAACCAAGTGGGGGAAAAAATCAGGTGTGCACTGCGCAACGCCATCTGTGCCAAGGTCCACCTAACTACCGATACGTGGACCAGTAAGCACGGTCAGGGGCGTTATATCTCCCTAACGGCACACTGGGTAAATGCAGTGGCGGATGGGCCTGAGGCGGATAGCAATTTGGCGCATGTCCTTCCACCACCGAGGATTGCAGGGCGCTTCAGTTTGCCTCCTGTTCCTAACTCCTCCTACTCCGCTTCCTCATCCTCTACTGCCTCCTCATCCGGACAGCGTAACACCTTCACCACCAACTTCAGCACGGCCAGGGGTAAACGACAGCAGGCAGTTTTACAACTTGCCTGTTTGGGGGACAAACCACACACCGCGCAGGAGTTGTGGAGGAGCATGGAACAGCAAACAAATGAGTGGTTGCTGCCAGCGAGCCTCAAGCCCGGCCTGGTGGTGTGCGATAACGGGAGAAAACTCATAGCAGCTCTGGGCCTAGCCGGTTTGACGCACATCCCTTGCCTGGCGCATGTGCTGAATTTGGTGGTGCAGAGGTTCCTTAAAAACTACCCCGATATGTCAGAGCTGCTGCAGAAAGTGCGGGCCGTTTGTGCGCACTTTCGGCGTTCTCACCCTGCTGCTGCTCGCCTGGCAGCGCTGCAGCGTAACTTCGGCCTTCCCGCTCACCGCCTCATATGTGACGTGCCCACAAGGTGGAACTCCACCTTGCACATGCTGGAAAGACTGTGCGAGCAGCAGCAGGCCATAGTGGAGTTTCAGCTGCAGCACGCACGCGTGAGTCGCTCTGCGGAACAGCACCACTTCACCACCAATAACTGGGCCTCCATGCGAGACCTGTGTGCCTTGTTGCGCTGTTTTGAGTACTCCACCAACATGGCCAGTGGCAATGACGCCGTTCTCAGCTTAACTATCCCACTTCTATGCCTCCTTGAAAAAACAATTCGGGCGATGATGGAAGAGGATGTGGCACAGGATGAGGAGGAGGAGGAGGAGGATGAAGAGGTAACATTTCCAAGGCTTTCAGGGCAGTCATTCGCAAGGGGCTCCGAGGGTGGGTTCCTGCACACACAAACGCCAGGGACACAATTGTCCAGCAGGGGCACAGTTCTGGAGGATGAGGAGGATGAGGAGGAGGAGGAGCTGGAGGAGGAGATGGAACCATGTTCACAGCAGGGTGGCACCCAGGCCAGCTCATGGCCATCACTGGTGCGTGGCTGGGGGGATACAGAGGACACGGACGATACACCTCCCACAGAGGACAGCCTTTCGTCGCCTCTGGGCAGCCTGGCACACATGAGCGATTACATGCTGCAGTGTCTCCACAACGACCGCCGAGTTGCCCACATTCTAACTTGTGCTGATTACTGGGTGGTTACAAGGATCCCCGTTACAAGGACAACGTACCGTCCTTAATTCACTCACTGGAGCGCGATCGCAAGATGCGCGAGTACAAGCGCACGCTGGTAGACGCGATGCTGCTGGCATTCCCATCTGACAGCGGGGCCACAGTGGAAGCACAAGGCAGAGGAGGAGGAGGAGGAGGAGGTCGCCAACTCAACCAGGGCACCGCCAGCACCTCAGAAGGCAGGGTTAGCATGGCCGAAATGTGGAAAAGCTTTGTCAGCACGCCACAACAAACAGCAGCACCAGCAGCTCAGATGGAACGTCTTAGCAGGAGGCAGCATTTTACCAACATGGTGGAGCAGTATGTGTGCACATGCCTACATGTAGTGAATGACGGGTCTGCCCCCTTCAACTTCTGGGTCTCCAAATTGGGCACATGGCCTGAGCTTGCCCTTTACGCCTTGGAGGTGCTGGCGTGCCCTGCAGCCAGTGTATTATCTGAACGGGTATTTAGCACGGCTGGGGGTGTTATAACAGACAAGCGCAGCCGCCTGTCCAGAGACAATGTGGACAAGCTCACGTTCATTAAAATGAACCAGGCATGGATCCCACGGGACTTTTCCGTACCTTGTGCAGAATAGCAATGGATACCGACCTTACCCAGCCATTGTTCCATTTTTGCTCTTTCTCACTCTTTTGGGGTGTACCCTCATTTAAAATTTGTGAAAAGAAGCAGTGTTGGCTACCTCGTCCTCCTCCTCAGGGCCAGATTAACGTAGGGGCTATTGGAGCTGCAGCTCCATGCAGGCCCCTACCTTTTATATAGGCCCCGGGTTGGCCATATTCACTGTGACCGCTCTTCTGTCACTTGTAAACACAGAAGTCTGGCTTCTATGCTCGCTTCCCCAGGCAGCACCCTCAGAACCTCCCCACACAGCGTGAAGGCCGGACAAGGAGGGACAGTTGCCGATGCATGGATGTGTTTATGGGCTTCAGAGACAGCATCCCATGTTGAATTAGGCATGCATGGCTGCACCCTTCCTCCTCTGAGTGCATGCCAAGGCACGGCCCTTAAGGCCCTTCAAAATCCTCAGCACCAAGACCATGATGCTCTTAATCCGGCCCTGGTCCTCCTCCACCGCCGCTTCCACCTACACCGCCCATAGGTGTGCGCAGCCTATTGCATTAGGGTGTGCACCCCAAAGTTGAAATACACATGCATGTGTTTGCCTACATGTACATGGCCCCGATACATTACTCTCCCTGCTGGCAAAGAGAAATAGAGCAGAGCAGGTGCGAGGGAGATCTTTCCCATCTCCTCACTGGCAAACAGAGCGATAATGCTATGTGCCCTAGGTGATTAGGGTGTGCCCAGGTACACCAGGCACACCCTGTGCACACACCTATGACACCGCCACATCCACCACCACCTCAACCTCCCTCCTACTCCTTATGGGCCTCGTCCTTCAGAGATGAAGAACATTGTTTTATTTTTCTGTTTTTTTTTTTGTTTTAAGTTATTTCCCTATCCACATTTGTTTGCAGAGCACTTGCCATGCTCTTAACTACGTTTTGCTGCCATTTGCAGCACTCTAGCCCTTTCCATTGGTGTTTTAGAGCCATTTTAGTGCCTTAAAGTTCGGGTCCCCATTGACTTCAATGGGGTTCGGTGTCCGGGAAAAGTTCGGTAAAAGTCCGGGACACGGACCCGGACTTTTTTTTAAAGTTCGGCCGAACCCGTCGAACACGGACATCTAGGTGTCCGCTCAACCCTAGTCAGCAACTCTGAAATTAATTTGTCCTATGTTTCTTCACTTTATTTAGAGAAGCAGACAAGCAGGAAAAGAGATAGGCCCCTCCCTAACTACAGCTCACAGGGTTGAGAGGGGATTGGCTGTCACTTTTACTAAGCAGAGAGAGTGTTTATGATTTCAGTTTTGGCACTTATTAGTGTCCTAAAATCCTATATTATAACTGGGTCAGAATTGACCCTAACACCATAAACGTCTTAATTTTCACCACAGTATTTTATAATTTAGTGAAAAGGATTATTTTTCTATTACATTGTTTAAATAGAGGTTCCTGACAAAGTAGAAAAATCTTGATGCAATAAACAAATTTATGTGATACTTATAGACATTCAAAACCTGAAAACGGGTCAGTTTTGACCCTAACACAAGAGGAGGGTTAAACAAGAGTCTGCAGATTCCAACTTACATCAGAATCTTTTCTTAAGTCACACTCGCCCCTTACATCAAAGTTCCCACAGTAAACTTATACATCAGGGTGCCCAGATGCCCTACTTACATCAGTGTCCCCAGAATCCCCTTTTATATCACAGTCCTTAGTGTTCCCCTTTTATATCAAAGACCTCCTCTTACATCAGAGCCCACAGTGTTTCCCCCTAAATCAGAGTCCCCAACATTCCCTCCTTACGCCAGAGTCTGCAGCATTCCCCCTTACATCAGATCTTCCAGAACACCCCTTATACCTGAGTCTACAGAGTTCCTCTTTACATTAGAGTCCACAGAGTTCCCCCTAATTGGAAGTCCCTAGCATTCCCTATGAACATCAGGGCCCCCCTATCACATCAGAGTCCCCCTTTACATCAGAGTGCACAGATTTTCCCCCAAATCAAAGTCCCCAGCATTCCCTCCTTACAAAAACATTCCGTAGCATTCTCTCCTTACAATCAAGGTCTCTAGAGCCCCCCTTACATCAGATTCCTCAGCGTTCCCCTTAACATCAGAGTTCACAGATTTCCCCCTAATTCAAAGTCTCCCACATGCCCTACCTACAATCAAGGGAAGCACTTTGGGTGGGCTCAAGCTCAGGCGGGCTGAAGGCAATGTCTACAGGCAGCAGAAGGGCTCAGGCTCAGGAAGGCTGTTGATCCGTCTCCTCCTGCTTTCTGTCTTCTTCAAACTTTTGGAAACAGGTGCCAAGGGCCATAACATCACCGCGCACCCTCCCAAACCTGCCCCACTGCCCATGCCAGGCCAGCTCAGCTGCCTGATAATCTGCTGGCTCTGCAACTGCACATGTTCAGTACAGAGCCAGGGAGAAGCCAGCAAATGTATGGGTGTGTTTCGGTTTACAGACATATTCAGACAGGAGAAAAGCACCATTTTTTTCTTTTACAAACTGTTGGTAAATTTACAGACAGTTGGCAACACTGCTGTCTTGGGGCAATTTCTCAGAGTACTAAAGCCAGAAGGTGAGTATAACAGTCATGCATCTAGCATTTTAAATTGCTGAGGAAGGCAATAGCCACTTTCATTTTTCTCTCTTGGCAGAATTCCTTTAGCTATACTTCATGGTTTTCTTAATCAGACCCATATGATTATTATAACACTACTTCATAAACACAGGCAAGCAAGAGCTAGGTAGGGTCTATATCAGTGGCGGCTGATCCATAATGGGCGCAGGGGCTCTGCCCCCTAGTTTGCATGCACGACGCCGGTCTCATAGCTTTCTTTGAGGTTTTTTTTTTCATGCACATGATTAGAGCCTGAGGTTCTAATTGGCTTGAAAAAGGTTGGGCGCATAGCACTGTGCTCTGAAACCCACCCACTTGTGACACTAGCATATCGGTATTAGCTATCAGTTTCCAGCTTCTCATCCCTGCCAATCAGGGCAGGAGGGGATCTTAAGAAGACCGGGTTAGCCGGGAGGAGAAGCTGTGGTGCCGTGACCCTGGAGGGGTAAGTGTGGACCTGGGGGGGGGGGTTTGTTTGCCGCCCCCCCAAAAACGTTTAGCACCAGTCGCCACTGGTCTGTATGAGGACTTGTAACAATTATGTAGTAAAATTGGAAGTTGTAGGGAGAGAACTATGAAATTAAATTAAATTGTTTGTCTAGCTAGCCTCTACTAGTTTTACTGCACTTCACCTCACTTCATGCTTTAGTAAATCCAGCCCACAAGGTTGTTTTAACACTAATGACAAGCAAGAGTTAGGTAAGATCAATGTGAGGACCTATAAGCAATAGTTTTGGAGCAAAAGTAGAAGTTGTAGAAACAGAGCTATGCAATTAAGGACTTGTTTGTGCTTGTCCTCTATGTGGGGCAGAAATCCTGTACCACAGAATCTATTATCTAAAACTTTTATGCCAAAAATCTATTACCCTATTTGTAACTTTAGTGTTATCAAAAATAATCATCATAATTTAACTCACTTCATCATGAATATCATAAAAAAATGTGAAACGCGTAGCACAGGTTTTTTCATCTTCACAGACCTATGTAAAGAATAATGCTTGAAATAAGCTAATTTTTTTAAATTCTAACAGAAAATCAAAGAATATACACTTAGGTAAAGGCATACACAGAAATGATTATACATATATACAGTATATATAATTTTAAAACTATTATGTGTAAGTTAATAGGATAACTAAGAATTTCTTTATTGATGAGTTAATGTATGATGATTCTATTGGTACTTATAAATTCCCAAATAGGTAATAGATTTCTAACAGGTAATAATAGGGATAAGGGTACCCTTGGGGGCCAAGTTATCTGTATTGTTCTTTGAAACATCTAAAGCTTTTTTTTTCAGAAATAAATCAGCCTCTAAGCACAATTTGTTACCATTAGAATAAAAATTCTGACAGGTTAATTGCTCTTCAATGATGTAAGCAGCCAATTTCATCCTCACTTTTCTGTTTTGACTTTAGTGTCATAATGGCAACATTTTCCTGGGCCCCCAGTGTGAAATTCATGTGATAAAGCTATACAGCTCCATTCAGTTGGCAACATTCACCAAGATAGAGCATACTTATAAAGTGGTCAATGTGACATTTCATATGTGTTATATTTGAATGCATCATGGCATAAGCTTGAATTGCTTGTAATAAACTGCCCAGTAAAAGTAGCAGAAAAAAGCAAAAAAAAAAAAAAGACACAAAATACACAGAATTTACATTAGAAATGTTATCTGTAGCCCTCCTGAATGTAATGAGTTTGTGATATACTTGTCAAAATGTCCATTATGCTGCTGTCATAAAAAGGGATGTCACTTGCTGGTCATTGATTTTATACAGTGCCTAGTGCAGCCATAGCCTTCCCTTTGATGTTTAATACTCCAGAAGGACATGACACGTTTTACTGCTAATATTAAAAGCCTGTGCAAACACTTTAACAACCTCTTACATAAAACCCCTGTGGCCAAAGATAGCAGTTACCTGAGTTCACCGTCTCAAGCAGAATAAAAAGTAAGTCCGTCAGTGAATGCTTGTGTGACCAGACAGCAGGGATGATCTCTTAAAAGTTGGATGGCTGAACTTTTTTTTGAAGAATTTCACTTTTTTGTTGTTAAAGAAGAACTCCAAAAAAAGAAAAAATATTAATACATTGTTTTAGATGACAAAGCTGTTAAGATATCTACATGTATAACATTAATTTCCCAGTTTCTAAAGCTGGGAGAACTGATAATATGTAAACTAGTAAATTTCCAAAATTGACACCTAGAATTTTCTGTTGATTGCTGATTGAGAGCAATCTGTGGTTGCTCTGTTCCTGTCCCACCATTGCTTCATCTTGGCATGCAAAGCAATGAAAGAAAAAAGTTTGTCTTATGAAAATGTTGGTTCAGTACATGACATAATCAAGAGAATTAACAATTTAATTTCAAGTTCACTTTTTTTACATTTTTCTAAAAATATTTTTCTAGTAATAAAATAGCTCACCTAAGCACAGATACTATTACACAAATGCTAACTCGTTAGGTAACACAGGGATGTTCAGATTCTGGAATGCGAAATAAGATTTATAAAAAGTATTGTATTGTAGTGTCAGGTGTATTGGGATGATTAAAAATTAGAAAAAAAAATGGATTTAAAAAGCCATGTATATTCCATCTTATGCATATAAGATCCTGAACTGTATAGCTTCCATTTTGTTTGAAGGTGAAGGAAAGTTCATATATGTCCTCTTGTATACCTGTGTTGTGCCTGCAGGATGTCCTTTAAAATCCGGCCCATACAATATCCTTACTGCTGCTAGAGCTGCAATCTACAATTTAAAATGTATACAGCACTAAAGCCACACTGAATTTTTTTGCTGTACTCAAAAGTGCCTAACACCCTTCAATGAAGGAACCTGAGTACAACCACCCGGAATTTAAATCCCTGTGCTTTGAGGCATTGCCCATGTACATAATAATAAGTTTGAAAAAGGAGCAAGACATGCCACCTAGGCCCCAAGGGGGACGCCGGATACCTTAAGGAGGACACCGGACATCCCACCACTTAACAGGGGGGGGACACCCATAAATAAGTAGGGATTTTCCCCATCCTAGAGCTCCCCAAAATTCTCGGGAAGATCAAGTGACATTAAGGCCCAGATCTCTACGCCAGAACCGAGTAACTGGTTCTGATGGGGATCTGTCCAATCTGTCTGAACCCGAGAGACATAGGCACCACAGGAGGCGGAGCCAGTAAATCAATTCTGAAGAAGTTTTCAGCAGAGTAGAAGCCAAGTTGGATCAGCTGATCACTTGGTTCACTCAGGGCACTGTAGCCCAGAACTAAAATAATTTCTCTTTAGGAACAAATCCTGTGGCCAGCCAAGGGCCACAAAATCCTTAAATGCCCAAGTGGCAGGAATCAGAAGGGATACACTAAATGGAGTCATAAGAGACAGAGGTTCTAACACCATTTTATCCCCAGATCACAGCATTGAGGATCCTGAAATCCCTGCCAGGGGATCTTGGTTGTTAGATACTAACTACCCTCCTATTTTTCAGTGGTCACTTCATCCCTCTGACTCAAACAGGTCGCTCAAAGCGGACACATTTTGAAAAATCGCCTATGCCGGTGATACCAAGGAGGATCAAACCCTAATGACGTAATGCAGTCAAGAGGTTAAAGGTTGTATACGGTAACCAAGAAGGAATCCTCAATGTCAGGTAGTTTTATTGCCTACAATAAATTGCATTGATGCCCCATAGGGGGAGATATTATATTTTTCCTCCCAAGTAGTAGGTACATTTTAACAAAATATTGTATCATTGTACAGTTGTTCAATGCGTAGTATCCATGGCGATAAATACATCCCATGTTAATAAGCCCCAGAAGTCAGTCGCCCTAAGAAAGGTTGCATATATAGTCTCACCTTCCATGGTAGTCAGAGAAAAGGCTGATCACACGGTGAACTAAAGGAGAACTCTTAGGAGAAAGCTTAGGGTACCAACATCACATTGAAATTTTAATTGATAAGAATGTATATTCATACTATATGTTTCATCCAATAGGAGGAGATTAACCTTCCATGCCAGGTCGTTGATTGGTACAGACGATGATGTTTGCCAAAAACACAGCAATCGGATGGGTCATCTCTCCTTAGAGCCCAGCTCAAGACGGAACCCCTCATTTGATCGGGTCCCTCTTCAGGAATCATGCTGCGAGATGCCCCCAATTCTTTTTGACGGAGAGGAAGATTTGTTTCTACAGATCTTTGTGCATTTGATACGAGGAAATCCATTGAAAGAAATCACACTACCTCCTGTTTTCAATTGAAGGACATGTGAGAATGGTGCATTGCACATGTGAGCAAACCTCAGTCTAGGTGTATGACACTCTAGACCATGCTGAAACCATTCCCTATCCAACCAACATCCAAGGTTGAACATCCAAACAGATTTCTCGGATTTCTGATTGCCAACATTGTTTTACTGCGCTTTGAATGGTAGTTGCTAATGCCATTGCAGCAGTTAATTTCTGTCTCCATCAAGACTTTACAAGCTAAAGTTGGAGATTTCAAGGAACATTTGAGTTTCTTTACCAGAAGATCGAAATTCAAAAAGACTAACAAGGAACAGTTTGTGACATAGCTAACACTAGCAAAGTCTCTACGAACTGTCATTTTGAACTGATGATTTTTTTTTTCTTTTCTCATTTTTACCGCTTTACTTAAGTTATGAACAATTCACAATATGAACTATTCTCTTATAAAAAGAGGACAAGACATTTTTTTTTCTTTTGCTACTCCTTCTAAAGCTTTCTTCCCAGATATGGCTAGGCTGCTCACCTGCATACTGGGAAGAAGGGGGGGGGATATGTCAGGTGTATTGGGATGATTAAAAATTTGAAAAAAAAAATGGATTTAAAAAGCCATGTATATTCCATCTTATGCATAAAAGATTCTGAACAGTATAGCTTCCATTTTGTTTGAAGGTGAAGGAAAGTTCATATATGTCCTCTAGCAAAATGTCTCTTACAAGAGAGAGTAGAATTTCAACAGTGGTCTTTGTATCCCTTTTGTCATAAATAAGGTGATACATTGACATCTCTATCAGATAAGACTCAGTCAGCCTGACGCTATACCAGATGTAAGGGGGTGATAGCTCCTTAATTGTCTGTATTCTAAAGATGAAAAATAGGTTCATTTAGAATATATATTTTTAAGATACATTATTATGTGTGAGAAGATATTAGCCATAATTATGTCATTATATTATGTAAAGCATATACATATATATTTAGGAATGTTATATCACATTTTGGGTTTATATTCTTACGGTAGTAGTCTTACTTAGAATACATTTCATTTAGGTGTAAGAACATGTGTATCTCGTCACTAATGACCTCATTTCAGAGAAGTTTGTGTTTAAGTGTTCAAGGTATCATAAATACTACAAACCAGACACGATGTCTAACAGTAATGGCAGAATTCAAATAATTAATCGATCTTCACTAGCAAGAGGTCAAAGGTCATCAGATAACAATATGTTCTAATTTTTTCTAAAGATAAAATCTAATGAACGGTACAATACTGCCCTCTTTGGACGAAATACCAAATGAAGTCCTGGGATAATTTAGATATTTCCAATATAAAAATATTATATTGTATTAAAAATATAATTATTGAAATGGCATTACTTGCCAGGGTAAATGATGGAGATTAGATGGACATGTATGTATGTACTGAGAGTATGGACAAAGTTTTATGTTGTATTTTATAGTTAATCTTGAACATAGAGAAATCATCATTTAACTTTATTATACAAAACATTGGGTTAATTATTAAAGAGGTGTGACTATGTGACTATAACCTCACCAGTTAATGGATAGAATATCCCAACCAATGGGGATAATGTTTCATCCCTCTGGGTTTAACTTATGGTAATTTTAATAGCCCTTTGTTCATACCATATAAAAGAACCCAGATGAGAGACAGGACACATGACATTGCCCAACATACAATACACATACATCACACACACTACTACATCCCTCGATTTATACTCATCCAGACATACTCCATCTTGCTCCATCATTCATCTGAAACTTTGAGGGACGCCAAACGAAACTCCTCCCTCACTTACCACCATCTTGAGAAATGCATCCATTTTAGGACTCTGGTAACGACCATTTGAAGCTAGCAGCCATCTTAAGTGTGGTAAATATGCCTTGCTGTGTTATTTGATTTTATTCAATATTGTTTATTCCTTCCTTATATGTTTTATATTGCATATTTAAGGGTAATAAGATTACAATCCCAGCCGTATAAACCATAGTAGATTTTTCTCTAAAAAGCTGATTTTGTTTTTATACATTTTTATTAATATCAGATTTAGTGCATTATTTGCAATTTTAAGTCTTCCGTTTTGCATGGCTTATTCTCACTCCATCTGCAGTGAAGTGACTTTCGGCAATGCGATTCACAGACAATTGTGGTCTGTTTATATAAAATACTTACCTATGGTTTATGCTATACCTGGAGAAATGGTAATCTTGCTTTCGTTTTGCTTTCACTTTGCTTTCACTTTCACTTTCATTAGTGAGCTAAACATCACATTGCATTGATTGTTTGAAGTTAGTATTTTATGTAGAGTTATCTTTTTGTGTCACTTCTTGTTTGATCATATATTGTGAATACATGTCTTGTGAATAAATATTTTTATATATTCCATACTGTAGACTGTACTCACTAAGATTGGTATATGCTTTTAAAAAGAAATTAATCAATTAAAAAGAATTCACTACATATTGATTTGTGGAAATTAGTGAAGATTCTCCTTCCTCACAGATCTTTGCTTATTGACATAAATAGACACTGTTATATTCAGAGCAGTATAAATATTCTGACATAACGAAGTACGAGCGCGAGATATTATTATTAAATATTCTTACAGTAGATTAGTGTTAGGTGAACACTTAAAGCCAAACAAAAGTTCGGCTTGAACATCGCCTGTTTGCCCATTTGGTGAACACCCGAATTTGCGTGCGAACATCCCCGCCAAGCGCCCCACAATGCACTGCATGCTGCACAGTGCATTCTAAGCCCTGATTGGGCCAAGCTTTGCCCAATTAGGGCACAGTGAATAACTTGTTGTTAAGGAGCGGGCCCGGCTGCTGCGTCCTTAACAACAGATGAGTAATCAGCTGTCAACGGGCTTCCCTGCTGAAAGCTGAATGAAAAAAAAATTTAACCAGTCAATGACGTCACAAGGGGTCAGTGCCACCAGGTGATGTCACCAGGTGATCCTGCCCCTTACCTATTTAAAAACTCGTAAACAGCGGAGCATGCATTTGGCAGTTAGCTTTTGTCGCAGGCTGAGCATTTTTTTTCTTTTTTAAGGTCCGACGCCATGTTTGATGATGGATCTACATGGGGGGACATTGTTTTTTATTTTTTAAAGAAGTTGTAAATGTAGAAGGTTTTTTTTTATTATTTTTTTTTAACAAGAATGTTTTATTGAAAATTTTCAGAAAATTAAACAATACAGGGTTTTTTTTTATCTTATTGCATTCTATGCATTAAGATAAAAAGCCTTCTGTGTGTAGCAGCCCCCCCCCCCCCCCAATACTCACCTGAACACCATCTCTGTCCAGTGATGTCCAAAAGTTACTCGGCCATCTGGGACTCTCCCTCCTGATTGGCTAAGACACAGCCGCGGCGCCATTTGCTCCCGAGGCTGTCAATTTAAGTCAGTTAGCCAATCAGGTGAGAGAGGGGGAGGGCCGAACTGCAGCTCTGTGTCTGAATGGACACACAGAGCTGCAGTTCGACTCGGGTGCCCCCATAGCAAGCTGCTTGCTGTAGGGCCACTCAACAGGAGGGACCAGCTAGGAGCAGTGAAAAGGGACTCGAGAAGAGGAGGATCCCGATTACTCTGTTCAAAACCACTGCTCAGGGTAGGTAAGTATATCATGTTTTTTATTTTTTATTTTTTAAATGAGACTTTACAATCACTTTAATAAGGCAATTGGTAAAAACTGCCTTCTACCTTTATTCATTTTTGACACTTTTTTTTAGTGAATAGGTAGGGGTACAACTTATTCCCATAGGAAGGGGGCTGGAATCTGGTGACCCCCTTTTTATAGAGGCTTCCAGATTCCAATAAGCCCCCTGCCCGCAGATCCCCACAACCACAGCCCAGGGTAATCGGGAAGAGGCCCTTGTCTCCATCAAAATGGTGACAAGGTGCTTTGGGGTGGGAGGGCATGTGGCCTGATATTGTTCAGAAGGGGGGGACACTTGCTCGGATAAGGGCCTGGTATCGATTTTGGGGGGACCCCACTCTGTTTTTCAAAATTTTGGCATGGGGTTCCCCTTCAAATCCATACCAGAACTGAAGGGCCTGGTATGGATTGGGAGGGGGCCCCCACACCATTTCTTTTTTAACATTTTTGTATTACCGGCAGTTTAAATGTCCTTTTTTGTACTTTATAAATGTAAGTTTTGCTGCAGCAGGTTCTATACACAATACAAATGTTCCACTTTACAGGCAGACTAAGGGGACTCCCCAGGCACAATCTTTAAAGAAATTTTTCGTTTTTATTGTTTCACTTTAAGCATCATTAACCACTTCTGGACCGTGCACTGCATATTTATGTTGATACTTTGAGGTTAATACCAGAGTAGCTGGCATAACCTCAGTATATTTTTACACAGCAGGCAGTCCGCTTTAACATAAAAGTGGTCCCAGCGGCAGATTCACCACAGGATCACTTTTATGGGCGGTGGGAGAAGTGCCTACAACCTCCCGCCTCTTCCTGTTTGTTTCCGCCACTCCCGAGCCCATTTTTTTTTATTGCTTTTAGTCTTTTTGCCCCCAGATCTCACATAAAAGAGGCCCTGTCCTGCCTTTTTCAATTACAAGGGATGTTTACATTCCTTGTAATAGGGATAAAAGTGATCAAAAAACATTTTTTTAAAGGCACAGTGTAAAAATAAAAAGTTAAATAAATAGGAAAAAAAATGTAATGTGCCTCATCTTTCCAAGCTCGTACGCAGAAGCGAATGCATATAGTTTCACCCACATATGTAAACTGTGTTTAAACCACACATGTGAGGTATTGCCGCGATCGTTAGAGTAAGAGCAATAATTCTAGCACTGGACCTCCTCTGTACTCTCTAAACTGACAACCTGTAGAAATTTTTAACGTGTTGCCAATGGAGATTTTTAAGTACCAAAGCTTGTCTCCATTCCATGAGCGTGCGCAATTTTAAAGCATGACATGTTATCATATGTATGATCATGGTATCAATTTACTCGGTGTATCATTATCTTTCACATTATAGAAAAAATTTGGGATAACTTTACTGTTTTCCTATTTTTTAATTAAAAAAAGTATATTTTTTCCAAAAAAAAATTGTGCTTGTAAGACAGCTAATCAAATACGGTGTGACATATAGTATTGCAACAATTTCCATTTTGTTCTCTAGGGTCTCTGCTAAAAAAAATATATATATATTTATAATATTTGGGGGTTTTTAAGTAATTTTCTTGCAAAAAATACTGATTTTAACTTGTAAACAAGTGTCAGAAATAGGCTTGGTCCCTAAATGGTTAATATCACTGTTCCTGTAAAAAAAAAAAAATTGCATTGATACATGTCCCCCAGGGCAGTACCCGGGCTCTCATATCCTTTTTATGCCCAATAACTTGCATATAAGCCTTCAAAATGGGGACTTTTGATTTTCCAAATTCAGGTCCCATAGACTTCAATGGGGTTAGGGGCCGAACATTTGCGATGTTCGAGAGTTCTGGCATGAACCGAACCGGGGGTTGTTCGGCCCAACTCATCTATATTAACTTCTTTGAATGAGCTCATAGGTAGTGAATTACCACTGCTTCACTGTGTTCACGGTGTTCATTGATGTCTTATTTATAGCTCTTTGTTTAAGTACTATAAATAAGCTACAGTTCTTTTGGTTAGCCTCGTTGATGGATATTCAAGGGTTGGCAGTGTGTGTGTATGGGGCTTCATGATTGGACTGGTGCTGAATTGCTGCTTAATGCTACATCATGTTTGGACTTCTGTTTTCAAATTCTATAGGCTGAGTAATTTACCCAGATAGCAAGGATAACATGCCACAAATCCGTGGCAGTGTTCAATTGCAAGTCTGTTAACTTGCTGCACATTTTCACTGGAAAGTTGTACATTTGCAGAGCACTTGAAGCACAAGTTCAAGTTGACACTTTTCCAAATTGTAGCAGATTTGAGTGGCAAGTCTCTAGTAAGAGTAAAAATGCAGTGGTAAGTCTACAGCGAGAGCTTTGCAAGTCTACAGCATGAAAATTCAGCCACAGTGACCCCTGTGGTGGGATGACTGTTGAATAACATAACTGAACCAGAACTTGAAGCAAAGAAAGTTGATCTAGAGTCATGCAATGCGGACTTGCAATTGTGCAACAAACTTGTGAAGCCTGGCAAGTCTAGCAATAGCTTTGCAAGTCATTTTCAAACTTGCAGCACAATCGCTTGCTAGCTGGGAGTAACAGAATTGGGCCCCGTCGAGTACAAAGTGCAGAACTTATATGTGGTCAATTTAACTCTTGCCTCTCCGTACCTAGTGATCAGGACATAGATCTCCATAATGCTAACCTGCTCCTAGGTACTGCTAGAGAGGGAATCGTAACACCAGACCCCCTCGCTACAAGAGGACCTGGTACCTAAGCAGGTACCACGACTGCTTGCAGTTTGGGTACTCATACTTTACTGCAAGTTAACCTATTGTTATAGTGATGTTTCACAGACCCCAATGTGCTAGTTCAGACCAAGGTTCCTTAGAGAGATGTGCCAGCTCCCCACATACACCCCTTGAGTAACTAGGCTTTGTGGAGTTAAGTAACTTTTACTGAAAGTTCAGCATGGCAAACATAACATGGCAAAATTTCCTTTCCCTAACTCTAACAATGGTGGCCCGGCATACCTGCACAGGTAAAGTCCTTATAGGTCAAGTCTGGGACTGAGGTAAGAGAGGTACGCTGACTGGTGGAGCAGGCATAGGCTCTGCAAGTCCCTCCTAATGCAACACATGCACTTGTGTAGAACAAGAGACAATATCTCTGGAAGACCTCCGCACAACACTACACACAAGTGGCTCATCTCTGAGCTGGGGGGCAGCCTTAATGTTTGACTTTCACATGAACGTGCCCCTCACCTGGTCTCGGGCATTGGTGAGCACGCCTTTGGGCAAGGTGTTAACCTCTGTGTTAGAATGAGTGACTGTTAGCTCGTTTACGTCAAGAGGTAGTTGCAAGATGATTTTGCATTTAGGTCCCGGACCTAAGACCCTTCAGTTCTGACTCCCTCTCGTGCAATTAATTTTCCCTCTCTGACCAGGAGATGTACAGGCATACAGCACTCAAGCTTTAATGGAAATACACCTGATTTATTCATTCACAGCTCACATATTTATGGGCCATTTGAGCAGGAAAAACCAGTTTAAACTGGTGTACAATCCATGGGTCAGTTTAACAATAGAATATATCTACTAAGAAAATACATGAAAAGGTTTTTGTTGTCCCTAACACATTGGTGTAAATGTGAGACGTCTTGTGTTTGAAGTTGCTTTTGTGGACGGGCCTTTCCGTCTATGCTCAGCTGTCTGATGTGTTTAATATGTAAGTACTTAATCTATATGCAAAGTCTAACTGGTAAGTGTCCAGAAGGTATGAATGAGATGTGTAAATATGTCTGTAATTATCAAAGTATTACTTGTTAATGTAAAGACCATATTCCATTGTGGGTTGGGCACTAGCTGCTCTGGTATCGTGGGATATCAATATTTCATTTAGCCACATTGATACACTCTTTCAGTGACCTTAATTATTGCCTGGCATAGCCCTGAAGAATCCACTCCAGGATAGGCCTCCTATTTGACCCACAATTGACACCCAATAAGTTAATGGGGAACATGGCTGGGATGACAAACAACACCCCCCTACTCCCCTTACAGGGGGCTCCTCCTAATCCACTGTGGAGGTGAAACCTGAAATTGCCTCATTCTATAGTCATGGCTGGCCTATTAAAGGCCCACCCCACTAGGCTGTTTTTTTTTTTTTTGTGGAGGCAGTGCCCCTTCTAATCTGCTGCAGAGGTGAGGATTAAATGAAGCGATTTTAAGCCTTACCACGGGTCAGTGCCATTTTAACCGCGTCATGGGACCTTGGGCAAGGCAATGCACTGCAACCCTTACCAAGGAGATAGTGACCTGCAACGCGCTATACGTGCCATGGCAAAAAGTGGTTGTGGATAAATTATGCTACATATTCTGTTTGGCTTTTTCCCTGTATTAATTTTTTGAAAACATTTTTTACAATTTTTTATTTTTGTTAATTTTTTTTATATTATTTTTTTTTTAAATGTTTAATTTTTTCTACAAACTGTGTTGAGGGGACCTTTGGTGAGATATCAGGGTTGTAAACAGACCCCTAATGTCTCGCTTTTGGGATAGAGAAAAGGACTGGGGACATAGACTAGCAAACTCCATTCTCTGCCGCCTCAGCTGCCACCAGCGGCGTTCCTCTCAATGTGGCACATAGGGCATGTGCCATTCCTCCCCTCCCCCCCCCCCCGGTATCGGCCCTGTTGGTGGTTTTTGGCGTAATAAATATAAATCTAATTTTTTCATCATTTTAGGCCAATTTGTATTCTGTTACATATTTTTGGTAAAAAAAAAAATCCCAATAAGCGTATATTTCTTGGTTTGCACAAAAGTTATCGCGTCTACAAACAAGGGGAAAGATTTACAGTATCTCACAGAAGTGAGTACACCCCTCACATTTTTGTAAATATTTTATTATATCTTTTCATGTGACAACACTAAAGAACTGACACTTTCCTACAATGTAAAGTAGTGAGTGTACAGCTTTTATAACAGTGTAAATTTGCTGTCCCCTCAAAAAAACTCAAATAACAGCCATTAATGTCTAATCTGTGAAAAGCAGAGTGCGCCAATAGCAGACCTGCAAATTCTGGTATTCCATGGCAAATGCCAATCGAGCTCCATGGGGCCGGGCAGTGAGCACAGGGCCCACTAGAGGATGTTGGGCTCTCAGGCCACCCTCTTGAAGTCTGTTTCTGATTGTTTGGTCAGAGACATTCACACCAGTGGCCTGCTGGGAGTAATTTTGAAGGGCTCTGGCAGTGCTCATCCTGTTCCTCCATGCACAAGGAGTAGATACCGGTCCTGCTGATGGACCTTCTATGGCCCTGTCCAGCTCTCCT
The DNA here is from genome assembly GCF_965119305.1 of Pelophylax lessonae. Classification (NCBI taxonomy): domain Eukaryota; kingdom Metazoa; phylum Chordata; class Amphibia; order Anura; family Ranidae; genus Pelophylax; species Pelophylax lessonae. Next base: position 645,760,195 of record NC_138769.1, read on the forward strand.
AGAGTAACTGCCTGTCTTCTGGATTCTCCTCCATGCTCTTGATACTGTGCTGGGAAAACAGCAAACCTTCTGGCAATGGCATGTATTGATGTGCCATGCTGGAGGAGTTGAACTGCCTGTGCAACCTCTATAGGGTCCAGAAACCACTTACTGTGCTAGCAGTAATAACACTATCCCTAGCCAAATCCAAACTAGTGAAAAACAGTCAGAAAAGATGAGTAGGGAAAAAAATGTTTGTGGCCTCCATCTGTAAAACCATTCATGTTGTGTTGCACATCTAGTGCACCTGTTGTTAATTTCATTAACAACAAAGCAGCTGAAACTGATTAGCAACCCCCTCTGCTACATAACTGACCAGATCAATATCCCAGGAGTTTAGTTAATTTGATGCTATATTAAAAAGCGTTATATGTGTATATATATAGTACTTAATATGTTTTTTTTTTCAATATGAAGAGCTTGAACAATATAGTATTTACATTATATACACATATCCCAGTCAGGGGGAGCTGATTTCCTTATTCTTATTACAATGTATGTACCATGCCTTTACTGACGAATTGAGCTAATTCAATTTTAGAATTTATGCATGTGTACTTTACTGAATTATATATTTCTTGTAGGGTATATGGTAATTATGTGGATAGGTTTATGTTTTTTGTAAGGAAGGACTTCAATAATTATAACTGTCCAATTTACCTAGGAGGAACATGACTTCCCTAATTGGATACACATTGAAATTTACATGAATTTTTAGATTTTTAAGTATTTTCATCTATGAAATTAAGTGAAGGTTGGTTGTGATATACTGTATCAGTACTTAAATAGTATAACTGGTCATCTGTATAAGGCTGGGTTCACACCTAATGCGTATGCTGCTCACAGCAGGGGTCGGGTGCATCCCTGTTCTCCGTTTCAAGGATGCATCAGGCATGAATTTTTGCTTGAAATCGGACCTGAAACAGATGACGCACGGAACCCCTGTGCAATCTGCTCAGCAGCAGCCACAAAGATGTGTGAACAGGCTCAATGCGAATTGGGGGGGGGGGCCGCATCCAATTCGCATAAGTGTAAACCCAGCCTAAAAGTCTTTTTACATTTATAGGACTTATGTTATGATGGTTACTGATGTTATGATGGTGTATTTTTTAATGTAAAGCTAATATCCAAATTGAAATATATGATTTAATGTCTATATTTTTGTTTGTAATCTTTGGGAATCATGTTAGGGTAGGTTTTTATTTGATAAATTGCTGTATATGTGAAATTTAATAATTATAGATGGCATTATTTTTGGTCTTATCATTCACCCCTTTTAAGCTATTGGCTTGTAATTTTTTCCCGTTGGGTTGCCATTATTTCTATTTAGAAATTGCTGCTAATCCTAAAGCTAACCCCTTCCTTAACTAGAATCAAACTGATAACAGTAACCCTAAACCTTGGGTGAAAATTATATTATCTTAGCAAAAAGCACTATATCACCACAACAATAAATAAATCCTATCGTGTAATTCTATTGGCAATAATACTATCATGCCAAAATGACCTGATGAATGTCTTTTTTTTTGTCTTTTGTCTTTTTTGGGAATTGGTATACTTATCTCACACTCTTTTTTTTTTGTTTTAGATATATTGGGAATGGGTTAGTACCTCATATTGGAATTCATAAGAAATAAAATTTTTACAGACACTCTTTAGAATTTTGTCTGGAACAGGTACACAAATTTGTTACAGGAGTTGGCTGTCACAGAGAATCAGCGTCACTGAGGTCCCTATTTGACCAGTGCGCCTGTTACAAAGACAGGAGCATTGGCCTAGGCACTTTGTTGCGCTGTGGGTACAGCCTGATGGCAACTCTGAGAGACTACTACCCCATCAGGTCTGCCTCCCTTGTGATTAAGGCAGAGTCCATATATGTTAGACAGCCCAATAGCAGCTATGGAATCCACCCGCTGCTGCTGCTGTCCAGCCCCGCCCACTGCCCAAGTGCAGCCCTGTGTCATTTGTTGCTATGACATTAACGGTTTGCTTCCTGACAACTAATGAAGCAAATAAAACAACAAAATAATCAAGTATAATAACACACACCAGCCCCCTCCCCAATAACTCAGACCTGTGCAAGGAAAGGCCTTCTGTGCACAGGCTAGCACATGTTTTGTTTCATGCTCATAAGAATTGGGCACTGGCTAATGCATATGTGCACACACAAGCCGGTGCGCATTCGCTTGCGCAATGGCGCACACATGCACCTGTGGCAGAAGTTGGCGCAAAGCAACCTATTTAAACTCAGCCAGTACTTAGGATCAGTGCTGCTTTGTCTTTCAGCCTTCCCCGCATCCTTTGTTCCTGTTATCCTGCATCCTGATTCCAGTTGCTGACACGGCTTGTCTGACCACTCTCTGAACTCGGTCTGCACCAACCACGGCTTGTCTTTGACCCTTGCTTCTATCTGATCTATTGGTTTCTATTGCACTGATTGGCTCCTGACCGGGCTTGTACCCAGACCACGCTATTGCCTGCTCTCCTGTATCTGATCTAGCCTGCCAGTATATGATCTGGCTTGCCTCATTCTGCTTCCTGACACATCCTGCTGTGCCTGCTGTTCCACATTCTGCTACCAGCACATGCCTCACCTGCCCGCTGTCGCCAGTACCAGCCTGCTTCAGTCTGCCATCTTCCAACTGTCTACCAGCCTGCTGACTTCACTAAAGACTACCAACAGCCTCTCCTGCCTGGCGTAGATACCGCTCTGCTACTGGCAAGTCCTACAGGCACTTGTGCCACTCTGGACTCCTGCGCCTACTGTTCACACTACCAGGGGCCTTGAATCAAAGATGTAAGGGAGGCCTTTCTCCTCATTTCAGGCTCTGCTACCAGATATGTGATAGCCTGTCTCTATATGCCAACTTAGGGTTGGTCTTAATTACCTCCAGTTTTGTTATTTACAAACTGGTGGTAATTCATTTTGGATTTGTCACAGCCATAGCAACACAATGTGGAAGTGGTGAAAACAAGAACTGCCTGAATCTGTTATTCATGTCAGAATTGTTAACAAACCTGTCACAATTCTTTCACAAATTTGCTCTTCCCCGTGTTTTCTAAAAAATGTAAAAAAAAGATTTTGGCTAAAGTTACATCTTATATTTTAAAGTCAATGCATTTTTAAAATAGTAGAATATTCAACCACCTTTAGGGGCCTATTTAAAAAGTAGTTAAACAAAGGATGTTCTAAGTACAGTATCTTATGGATCAGAAATCATAGTTACATAGTTACATACTGTAGCTTATAAGGTTGGAAAAAGACACTGCTCTGTCTAGTTCAACCTATGTTTATGCATGTGTGTGTTTTTTATTTTCTAACCATTCCCATAGCTCTGTATATTATGCTTCCCAAGCAAGACATCTATAATTTATATTTAAATCCTTTTTTCTAAGGTTAAACCTCCCTTCTTCTAACCTCAAGTTGTGGCCACGTGTCTTCTTCAGGAGCCTTAAAGTAAACAGTTTATAACAGTTATTAAAGTCATTTTTGATATAAAGCATTTGTACATAGTAATCACATTTCTTGAACACCTCTTATCCAGAACTGTTTTGCTTTGGTCTAATAAGGTTTCTTTGCGTTATAAGCAAGGAAGCTTAGACCTCTGTGGTATATTAATGTGGTCTTTACTAAACAAAAATGCTTTACATACAAAACTAATACAATTACAGTAAAACCTTGCATTGAGAGTAACTTGGTTTGAGAGCACTTTGCAAGACAAGCAGAAGTTTTAAATAAATTTTGACTTGATAAACGAGCGATGTCTATATATATAAGTAGCGTCACGTCACAACTGAGTATAAAAGAAAAGAGAGGCGCCTCTAAGTGTAGCAATATGGTTACTTTTAATGAAGGTTCAACAGTTAGCAACTCACATGGTTGATGATAAAAACAGGCACTTCTAACTATGCAGGCATCCGGGGTAAAGCTGTCCACATAAACCATTCTCCACATTGCCACATATACACTGTTCTCCAACTATATTGCTACACTTAGAAGAGCTCTCTTCTCTTTTATACTCTGTAGCTCCTGCTGGATTTTGCTTCTAATCCCCTTGTGGAGGCTGCCATTTGTAGATGGACATTTTATGGTTAGACAACCTATAACTATAAATGGAAGGGCATATGAATAAATGGTTGTGGAACGAATCATCTGAGTTTCAATTATTTCTTATGGGGAAATTCACTTTGAAATAAGAGTGCTTTGGATTACAAGCATGTTTCCGGGAATTAATTATGCTCCCAATCCAAGGTTTTACTGTATAGGAATACAATATCTATAACAAGCAAATTGCTTCCTACTTCCTAGCAAATAAGCAGCCTATGGTCTGTAAACAGTGGAAATACATTTAAAAGTTGTGTAACTCAGGTTAGAGTGGCTTCATGATCTCAGTAGGCAGTAAGGATCCTAGACTTAATCCATAAGCAGTTGCGGGAGATCAGGAGAAATCATCTTCAGATATCGATTCTTCTGGCTGTACAGACCTTCATTAGTTTTAAAGCTTTTGTTACCCCAACACTTCATATTCCTGATATGTGCCTGCTTTACCATGTACTTGTATGAGAAAGTATCCTGTTCTCTTTGTATTGCTTCCTTTATGTGAAATCCCTGGTGTTCCTGCTAGTTCCCTTGTGTTCCTATTAAAAAAAAGCAGGAGAGCACACTGTGGTCAGTTCTCTAGCTATGCTGGGAACTCAGTGTACTCTCCTCCACTGATCAGACTTATTCTGATATGCCCCCGCTGCACACCCATTGACTAGAAAGCTCAGTGTACTGCTGCTTCTCCTCCCCCAGCTCTTATGCATCTGAGAACAGAGAGGATGTGATCATTAATAAAAAAAGGGAAAAAGGTATTTATATTTTTTTTTTTTTTATATCTATATAAAATGTTTTGCCTTTCATTCCTATTTTAAACTGAATGGGTTGTTTTACAAGGTGATCATTTACAATCATCAATTCTTATAGCCTAGGCCATCTTTAGATAGAGCAATAATTCTATTTTTTTAGATCCTCAGAGAGTTCTTTGCCATGATGAGGTGTCATGTTAAATTTCAAGTGACGAGTATAAAAGAGTAAGAGCGAAAACACCAAATTTAACGCACCTACTCCGCACCTGGGACCTTGTAACACTAAAGAGTCACATGACACCGGGGAGGGAAAATGGCTAATTGGGCCCAATTCTGACATTTTGACTTAGGGGTGTATTCACTTCTGTTGCCAGCGGTTTAGACATTAATGGCTGTGTGATGAGTTATTTTGAGGGAACAGCAAATTTACACTGTTATACAAGCTGTACACTCACTACTTTACATTGTAGCAAAGTGTAATTTCTGAGTACATGATGAGTACAGTAAAGTATGAATACAAATCATAAAACACACACACACACATATATATGTGTATTTATATCAAATGCAACACAAGAACAAATAACTGTACTCTACGTAATAGATCCTCATAGCTGAGGTCCTCCATCCCCTATAAAAGTTTTGTTGCCCATAATTGTTGTCACTGAAATCTTTCTAATTCTAAGAAATAGTGGCTTGGCTATAACTCATCTAAGTTGCCTTTTAGGTGATCTGACTTCAGAAATCTGTTTGGTTGCAGTTTTTTTTTTTGTTTAGTAATGGTTGAGATGACTAAGAAATTTCAGCAGGATTTATAATTCCGCCATACAGCATGGCAGTGCAACTGGAGCTGCACCCTTCCATCATTCCTACAGGTCACTGAAACTGCCTGTCCTGTTGAAATACTCAAGGAGCTTAGGAGGTGGGACTATACTTGATCTGTACAGCCAAGGTTGAGATTTGCAAATAACTTCAGTTGTCTATATCTCTGAATCTACTAATTGTTTAATAAGAGGAAGGTTGCACATGACAAATTCATGTGATCAAATGCAGCTACATTAGGACTGATAAAACTAGACTTCTACATAGCTGCTGTGTTTCCTGATGAGGATGAGCAGTTCACTGGCTCATTTATGGAGTGACTTTTAAATTCTCATACGCAAGAAAAATTTAAGGTAATCTCTTTTCCTTTTCCATGTGATTTGTGTCCTTTCTATAAACATTGTAATGTGAAGAAAAAAAATCATATTAACATGCCATGAAAACAAACAGGCAGAAGAGATAACTTTTTATCACCCCTATAAAGCAACATCCATTTTAATTTTTTTATCTGCCATCAGAAAGGTCATTTTTCAACAGTAATGGTGGTGTGTAACTCCCAGAAGAATAGAATAACATAAAGTAATTTTTTCCAGTTTGAAATATTACCTATTAAAAGGAAATTAATCTGAGAGTGTTTTATATCTGAATTACTATGCTCCCTGTCATGTAGCTGTGCTGGTGACCTGCCTTTTCTCCCAGACTGTTTGTAGATTTGTTTTTCTTTAAGTGGCATTTAGATTTTGACTGGAAGAAATGTGATGGCATTCTAGGAATACACCTCTTTAACCTTCAGCTACTAGGTTGAGCATTTATTACATATCAAGCTGTCAGAATAAACCAAACTGCAAAAGATTAATTATTTTAATACATTTGCAGACATGAAAACCTCAGTAGAGTTCATTGTGGATCCACTTTGTAATTAACCTCTCAACTTTTTAAGATGAGCAGTTATTTGTTTCTCAGTACCGTAAAAATACTACTTGTGTTTTCCTTGTACTGGGAAATTCTAAGTGTCATTTATTATGCAGTTTTGTAGCTTTTTTATCACAAAGTCAAAAAGCAGCTACAAGTAACAAGTCAATTAGTATGAATGGCTATTGCTATCCAACAAACATTCAAACTGTGATAAAGTTCACTAGAGATATATGAAGCAGAACTACACTTTATTATTTCTTTAAAAAAATGATAACTTGCTGAAACTTCCTATAAATAAAAATCCCAGCTTGTGCTGCAATACTTACCTTGTCTCCGGCGATGATATTTAAAGGGTAACTCCACTTTCATGGGGAAAAAAATAGCAAATAAAGAAAAAATAATATAGTGTATACAATTGTGAAACAAGTGATATTTTAATTGAATTTTATTTAAAAATGACATTTCCTTTTTAATCTGCAGGAGCAGTGATTTTCTGAAAATGCAATGCAATATGGCTACCTGGAGTTGTTATTTAAAAAGAATGTGTACAGAATGCCCCCCCAGAAACATAATTTCCTGCTTGTGTGATTGGCTCACCAAGTTTGCCAGAAGTCTGCCTAAGATGCAAGTCAGATTTCAATCATCCCCTGCAACAAAAAAT